>NC_142735.1:23585000-23822500 GCF_051943395.1 Hippocampus bargibanti | reverse complement strand
GTACTGTTTGGTCTGAAAACCTTGTGTTGCACCCAAAAGCCGCCAGAAGAGGGAGTCCAAGCTCCATTGAAGGAATTTATCAGCCTGTGGAAACGGGCTGATTCATTCCTCACAGCGGTGGCCATTTTTGGGTGTGACATCCTCCCCCGCAAGTTTGCCTCAAAATGACACGGAATAAATTCTTTAATCAATTGCAAACATGTATGCTTTCCTCTTCAGAACTATTTGAATCATATTCATAACTGGATGTGGAACAAGAAAGCATATTCTCCGAATCTGAAGCCATTGTTTTTATTCTCCAACTCCGAACTGGAGGCGGGACTTTCTAAAAATGCCCAATTCGCAGCTCCATTTTTTGCAGATTTTTGACACTTTAAATCATTTTATTGATGTTTTGCATTTGACTAAAAATATCATACTGCATGTTTTGGGTATTTTAAATGCTATAAAACATGTTTCTGGTGTCAGTTAAAAACAAAAAAAGTGACGTTGGTTGTCCTTCAAGTTTTTTTTTTTATTAGACGATGTGCCATCACGACTGGCACGCTTGACGACGAAGCGAATTCCATTGCCCAGAGTTTATTGGACAAGGAATGTCACGTGATTATCTGCAGCCAGGGTAGAGGGCGTGTCATAGTTAATTGACCTTTGTCCTGTGTGTCTCGCACTTCATTGCAGTCACACGCTTCGTCAAACTCGACTCACAGAACAACTTGCGTTCGGTCGAACCCAGATTAAGAACCACTGCCTTCGTAACGGGTGTTCATTTTCGAGTGTATATAGTGGTTTTTCGAACTTTTTAAAACAAGCACGCTTTTAAAATGCCTCATTCGTGGCTGATTTTCAAACGCAATCACTTCTATTTAATAACGTTATTCGATAAATTAATTCGTCCACATATGGTGAGAATCACTGATAATATTGTAGATATACACTCGGACGGTCACGTAGAGAAAAAGAAGGCTGGAAGGAGAAAATGGTTGGTATTAAATGTACGTATAGAACATTAAACACTGACTTTCTATTTTTTATGTTGCTATTTTTCAGCACTTTTTGTTGTTGTCGTCTTATGTTATTTATACAACGCATTATGCTCATTTGTGTAGTGCGGTTTTTAAGGAGACAGACGTGAAATATAGTTGTTTTCAAAGCAATGTATATGCGTTTCATTTGCTTTCCTTAAAATGATGCTTATTATTGTTTCTCTGTTTCCGACAGAGGCGTGAGGGTTGCATTTTATTATCTCCTTGTATGGTAAGGAAAACAAATCTGTCACTGCAAAAGTCATAAAGATGCATTTCTACATTTTATGTAAATTCCACAAAGTCACAATAAACCTATGAACATGTATTTGTCCAATATTCATTCTTTCCCGAAGAATTTCAGGTTAGAATTTTGGCAAATTTATTGCACGTTATTATTTTTGGGTGGGTGTTGTGCTGCCCCCTGCGGCGTCAAAAATCGTTTTACTCACGCATGTGTCATTTTTTTCCTCCCTATTATTGCTTCATATTTATCAAAACATATTCAAATGACCTGGGCTTATATTTTATTACAAACCAAATAGGCTGTAAGATTTCCACTAAAGGCAGATGGTAAAAGTTGCATTTATCTTGTAAAAACATGAAGGCAGCACAAAAGGACAATGTAGGTGACGCGGACAGTTTTACAGACCATGAAATGAAAATTTCCCGAAGAGAAGAAAAGTTTTAGCATCATTCTGAATTGACATAAAAGTAACAGAAAATATGCTTCAAAAGTACAACAATCCAAGTTACATGTCAAATTGTGCAGCATGGCGCCTTGTTTGTCTGGAGTCGCTCAAAAGGCAGGAATGTGGGAGGAGGGAGCACAGAAGGCAACTTTGGCACTTTGCATGGTTCAAGTTAACTCTTTCTGATGTCCGTGTTTGGTCCTGACATGTGGAAAAAGTCCCTTTGTGAGTTTCTGGAGAAGGGATTTTTTTTTTAGCTGAGCAGTTGTCTGATCTCCCGGTGAACGTGGCAAAGGAAGTCCAGGTAGGAGGTGCCACCGTGCAAGCCCTTGTCCTCCACCAGGAATTGTCGGAACATCAACTCTGGCTTGTCCTTTTGTTTCACAATGTGAAGCTGCAATGGAAAAAATGTGATTTTTTTTTTTTTGTTGAAGTTTGCAAAGTGATTGCGCTTGTGCACTGATGTCGTATCACAAAAGTTTCTTACCTTCATAGATCTGGGCCTCTTGTCCAAAAGGTCATTAATGATACATCGGACTTTCTTGGACAGCGGGTTGTCCAACTCCGGCAGCACACACTAATGAGAAAGGGGAAAGAAATAAACTGGTAAGTTAAACATTTGCTGGTGTTTTTTTAATACCTGAATTAAAGTAGACAATCTGCATTGTCTTCCTGGTAATTTTGGATAATTACCGTTGCTGTTATGTTGGAGGTTACACTGACATGTTGAGGAAAAAAAGGGTTCTGCTATTTTTTTTAAAATAATCTTAGGGTAATTGTGTTTCTGATAGTTTGGGATACTGTCAGGTCAAATTGACCCAAAAAAATCACGACTCAGCTTCTCTAGCTGGCCTTATTTTCAACTACGAAGATATAATCACAGCTTTTTTTAATGATGAGATCAAATGCACAACAGGTCACAGTGACCCATAAACAACAAGTTGGTTTAATCTACCCTGGGTCAAAGTGACCCAAAAACATGCTTGAGTAGTGTTTCACGAACCATGTGGGCCTGCAAGTGGGCGAGTGAAGGCACATTGAAGAGGGCCTGGATCACGTCGGGGGGGCACGCCTGGCCCAGCCACAAAAACAAAGCATGACCGTTCTCTAATAGGAACACGCCGCCGTCGGTCAGCCGTTCCTCAGAGCAGCGAACCGGGTTAGGCGAGACCTCGTTGCCGACATCCATGTTGTGCTAGAAAGAAAGCAAAACATTTAATGTGTCCTTTTCTGGTCCGCATTCCACATGTTGCAGTCCATACCAGCGGGATGAGGCGGGGGTAGAGCAGCAGCTGGGTGTCCTCCACCGCCATGGCCATGACGGCGAACCTCTGATGGGCCCGCTCGTCCGTCGCCAGCTCTGTGCTGCCGGTCAGGGGAGCCGTTTTCATCAGGCTGTTCATGTAGACCGGGAACACCTTCATGGCATCCGGCAGGATCAGCTACACGGAAAAAATGTTACATGTGCACGACATTGCATCATTGGTGCTATTCGTTGGTACGTCCCAAAAAACTCTTGACCTGTCAGCTCTCTCACGTAAGTAAGCGCTTCCATCATGGGCCATGTGATACAGTACACGATATTATCAAGTCTTATCTTCCGGAATTTGTTGTAGTGTTTTTAGCATCTTGAGGCCAAGCAAGAAAGGGGGCTTCATTTAGACCGGCCATAACCTTGTCTGATCGAACAAATGTTTGTGTGTGTGTGTGTGTGTGTGTGTGTGTGTGTGTGTGTGTGTGTGTGTGTGTGTGTGTGTGTGTGTGTGTGTGTGTGTGTGTGTGTGTGTGTACTGTATGTGTACTCAATATGTCTGTCCATCTGTCTGTCTGTCTGTGCATGTATGTATGTATGGATTTGTTTATTTATTTGTGTCTATTTATTTGTCTATTTATTTTTCGTCTATTTATTTATTTGTATATTTATTTATTTTTTTGTCCATGTATTTTTTTTATTTTTTTGTCTGTGTTTATTTATTTGTCTATTTATGTATTTAATTTTTTGGGTGAATGAACTGGCCAAGCAGACTGAAAACTGGTGTCCCGCAGTCAACAAACAGGAGCCGCAAAATAATTTGCAGTGTTCTCAGAGCTGAGGCTATAAATTTATTTTAGAATGTATTGATGTTAGTTTAATTATAAAACATTTTTTCCTCGCTAGTGTTTCTGAACCAGTATGTGTTTTAATTGGGTCCTCTTTCATGATTGTTCATGTGTGGTACGAATCAGCTTTCAGTGTGTGAGTTGTCCTTGTTTTCTAAAGTGAAAGAAGTACGCAGTTTGAAAATATCCTATTTTGTTATGAATTGTTGATCCATCAATGAATATTGACACCTCAACGTAAATTACATCATATCCTTTAAACATACTGATAACGTGGATGGAACAGCACAAAAAAACAACAACAAAAAACACAAATACCCGCCTCCATCTTGTCTTTGGTCAGGGAATTAACACAACAGGGGGTCGTGATGGGAGGACCAGACCGAAAGCTTCCGCAAACTCACCTGGCTGGCGACCGAGGCGCTGGCGCAGTTTTTCCTGTAGCAGGCCAGAATGTGAGCTGTCTGGTTGACCAGAATGTCCCGCACGTTCTTCAAGGGCTGGTTGAGGATGGCGCGGTAGGCTGCGTGGATGCCACACAAGGTTACATGAGAAAAAGTGCCAAAGTTCCATATTCTTGATGTCCAGCTTCTGCTCCATATACGGTTTTTGTCCTCGCAGGGTGAGACAAGACAAGCCACGAGCTGTTTTATTTGTCCCCCTTTTTTGGGGTGCGGAGGTGGGGGTTTTCACTCATTACGTACATGTAATTGTCCTGCTCATGTGCAGATAGTAGTCGTAAGACAGTGGACCATAACTTATTTGCTGCCATTTCCAAATTTATTCGGGAATTGCAAAGTGTGACGTGGAGTGAATTTGTTCCCCAAATTTGTTCGGGTTTTTGCTAATAAAACGCTGGTAATGCTTATTAACTCATTCATGTCATTAGCATGACGTGGAGCGTCATTCCCAAATTTTTCCAGTTGTTGTTTTTTCTTGCGTCGGGGTGCCTTATCACGCTGGTCAGACCTCTGGCAATGTTTTTCCCTTCCAAGAGGGTGCATCATTTGCCTTTTGTCCATGTTAGCGCTTTGTTAAATCACTATATAATCATCCCAAATCAATATATATGTATTGTATTATACTTTGTACAGCCACCCTTAGTTCAAGCTCAGATAACTCCAGACCCATATTATTCGGGAATTAGCTCTTTTTTTCCTGATGAAAGAAGAAAGATTAAGGTTTCTTACGCTGCATTGAATTTACGTAGTCCTAAAACTCAATATTATGTGGGTCTTGCAATTTCAGTGAAAATAACAAAAACCCTGGCACTAGAGTAAACACATTTTTGCACATTGTCTGGCAGTGAATGAGTTAAGATGGACATCCAGGATGGGACATAAATGCTCAAGCCACAAAACGTCAATGTTGGTGTTCGGCGGGCAGTCCAACTCACCGGATTTGGCAAAGAAGTTAATGAGCGCGTCCGTCTCGCAGCTCTTGTAGAGCTCAGACAAGTGCGAGCTGCAGTTGAGTCCGAGGTTGAGGATGCGCAGACGCCGCTGCCCGCCCACCGTGGTGTACAGCAAGGCACACTGCAAGGAACAGTTTGGTTTTCTTGCGAGTCACTGAGTGGTGGCAGGTCGCGTAGAGGCGTTCAAGACACGCACCTGGATGAATGCGCCCGTCTCCTCATTGAGCGCGTCGTCGTGTTTGAACTCTACAGTCACCACCTTGTCGCAATCCACCGCCGCCATCTCCACGTCGGTGGTGTTGTTCATGTGGATGGCGCCGAAGAAGTCGGTGGCTCGGAAGCCTGAAACATTGTTTTAGGAGGAGACAAAAGAACACTTTTGACACCGTTTTATAAGATACAAATGTAATCGTGATTTGACGGTTGTCTCTCTCTCGATCTCTTTCTCTCTCTTTCACTCTCAATCATATTTAGCCTGATAGGTCGCTAGCAACCCACATTCTCTGTCTCTCTCTATTTCTCTCTCTCTCTCTCTCTCTCTCTCTCTCTCTCTCTCTCTCTCTCTCTCTCTCTCTCTCTCTCTCTCTCATTTCACTCTCAATCATGATATATATTTAGCCTGCTAGTTAGCTAGCACCACCCTCTCTGTCTCTCTCTCTCTCTCTCTCTCTCTCTCTCTCTCTCTCTCTCTCTCTCTCTCTCTCTCTCTCTCCCTCTCTCCCTCTGCCTGAAGCATGATATTTAGCCAGCTAACTTTCTGGCTACCTCTCTCTCTGTCATATCTTACCTGTACTTGTACGAACTCGCATGACAGCGTCAAACCCGATACTCTTCTGCACTTCCTTCCTCAGGTCACGCAGGAAGTGCTCGCCGTCCGTGTCCACCTGGGACAGCGCATTTTACAAAACCACCCAGGTGGCAGACTCGCACATTGTAAGCGGTTATAGAAACCTCACTTGGAAGTTGTTGTACTTGAAGACCGAGCCTCCGGTGTGAGACGGCACGTCGGCCATGGTGGCCACGTCCACATATTGATTGGGGAAAAGGAAGAGGTCCACGCAGCAGCCCTGAGCCACACAGTCCTTGGATAGTTGCTCGTACGTGCCCTTGAGCGGCTGGAACAGTGTCTTCTCTTTGTCGGTGTTCACTAGCTTTTTGTCGTCCCTGTTTTTCAGCTTGCCCGGAGCCTCGGCGGTGGGCATGGTTGACTGGAAGACAAACAGCTTGCCGCTGCAGTCCGCTTCCTGCCACAAAGAACCGTACCGCCGCATCCAATTTAGAAAGATGTTCAACAGCTGCTCCAGGAATTTCTTACCCATTAAAAAGAACTGACCTTGAACGCCTCCATGCCAGCTTGGATGATGGGAGCAAAGACTGTTTCGCTTTCGTTGGTGTCGGTAAACATGTTGGGGATCTGGCTCAGGAGGCTGTGAGGTGCACAAAGCAAATTTCACGTTCGTACCAATGTTTTGTCTGACATGTATTCTTATGATTTCAATATAAGTACAAGCCAAGGTCTTCCTCACTTGCAGATGAGCGCCCTGGACTCTTGGAAGTTGACCAGAAAGCCATCGGGAAGCGGCACGTACATCTCGGTCATATCGGAGACCACCATCATCTGCGGCTGCGACAGGGAGCTCTTGACGTTGTAGAAGTGGAGTGTCTTGTTGTAGGTGGCAAAGCCGACCTTAATGGCTGAGCTCTCAGCGCCGTCTTCCCTAGAGCGCCAAGTAAGTCAGCAGGTTTGATTTATGTCGGACTTTTTCAGAGTGCAGAATGGTATGAAGTGCTGTCTGCCTAAGTGAAAATGCATTTTGAAGGGTGCTGGTTTTTTTTTTTTTTTTTTTTTTTTTTTTTGGGGGGGGGGGGTCTTACCCACACCTTCGACTTTTGCTTCTGCAGGTATTACCTGTTCGCATCGTCACAACAACCCAAATCATTGGGCATTTAAAAGATCAAAATGCCTTTTAAATCTGGAATACATGCACGTCTGCTTTAAGGTGGTCGTCAGCAGCATGAGAGTGCGATAGTGACATCTAGGGGTGGTGGTTGTTTTTTACCTGGGCAGCTTCTCCAATAGCGTCTTCAGCTCCTCACAAATAAGCCTGACCAATCCACTTTTGATATTGTTGTAGGACACGTCAATCATGAAGATGTAGGCGGGCGGCTTGGGAGGTTTGTTGTTCTGTGGAGGGCCAGGAACTTGAGTACGCATCACAGGATATCCGCTCCGCTCGTCATCGTACTCGACGTTTGAAATACCTTGCAGTAATCCAGAGTGGCGACCATTTCGTATGATCCCAGCGACAGCTCGGGTCGCTCGTAAAAGTCCACCCGACGGCCCATGTGATCCAGATGTTGGAAATAGAAGACAGGCACTGGAGAAAGCCACAAAATCGTTTTGAATATATGCAAATATGTTTGTTTTTGCTTTTTAACTTTTTTTTTTTTTAATTGTGACACCTTCATTGATACAGCTGCAGAAAGCGCACTGGTAGCGGCGGCCGCCGTCGATGAACTGCATGTACGGACACATGTAGGCCTTGCAGCGGTTGCAGCGGATGGGGCCGCTTTCGCCGTGGTTCACCAGATACATCGGAGTCTGACAATAAAGCAGGTGACGCAATTGTATGTCAGTTTCATCTCTTCTGGTAGTGTCATTCTAACATTTCCGAAAAAGGCTTTTGGAATAAGACCAGTTCGACAGGGGTGGGGGGATGGGGTGCTTTGTGTGCAGTTGGTTTACTTCTGAACACTTGACACAGGATCCAAAAGGAGGTACAGTATGTATATTGAATTTCCAAACAGATTTTTCGTATGTATAACAATAACAATAACAATAATAATAAAATAAATGCATTTCATTTATAAGCGCCTTTCAAAACTTTTAAGGACAATTTACAGTCACAGGATAAGTTTTTATGCGGTTGAGCAGCGACAGCCAACATGAGTGTATTAGGATTTGATTTTTTCTTCAAGTTTAACCCATATAAATTTGTGTGTTCCAGATTTTACCATGTGTTATATTTTTTCGCAGTGACTTCAGAAAAAATATTTTACGTGTTGCTGAACTCAACACATATCAATGTAGACTGCTTTTATTATTCACGTTTTAGCATTATTATTGGTATTACAGAATTCTGACATACTTGTGAGAAAACAAGGGTGCATTCTGAATTAACTTATTTACTGCCATTCCCAAATTTATTCGGGAATTGAAAATCGGACGGAGAGCGTCATTCCCAAATTTGTTCAGGTTTTGGTGCCGATAAAGAGCTGGTCAGACCTCTGGCAATGTTTTTCCCTCCCACAAGGGGGCAGCGTTTTTGTATTGTACAGCCACCCCCATTTCAAGCTCAGATAACTCTACAACCAAGTTAACTCGAAATACTCTTTTTTTTCTGATAAAGAAGAGAATTTAGGATTTTTTTACGCTGCATTGAATGTTTATGTAGTCCTAAAATGTAACATTCTATGGGTCCAGCAATTTCAGTGAAAATGACAAAAACCCTGGTACTGGAGTGCACACATTTTTACACATCGTCTGGCAGTGAATGAGTTATTGTAAAAAAAAAAAAAACTAAAATTATGATGATATGTGAAACGTACCTCATTGTTGGGCAAACGAGCAAAGGGTTTGATAATGCATGCCAGGGGCACTTTGCACTGTTTGGCCAAATCGGCAGTACACGGTAAGGAGTATGTTGTGCAGCGGATGAACCTGGGACTGGCATGGCCTAAAGTGGATCAAAGCTAGTGTGAGGATGGAATTGGGATTGCCTTTATTCCAGGTGGGAGGGAAAAGGGAAAATTGGGGGGGTCATACCTTGATCTTGCACGGTGAAGTTGGTGGTGACCAAAGGTGGGACTTGTCCCCGGATGTTAGTGCTGTAGACTTGTCCCCCGTGTCTGGCTTGGTCGTCCTCAATGACTTGGGTCTGAAATCAAATAAGCAATCAATTGACTGATTGACAGGATGAAAGTTCCACAGTTGGTTCAAATGATAGTCCACGCACCGTGCTTGGAATAGAGTCCAGATCCAGTTTTTTCTGGGGCGGACCCGGTTGTGGGCCAAGTCCTCCTGGGAAGCCTCCCGGCTGAGGTCCTGCCATGTGGCCTCCCATAAATGGACCTGATCATAAAGTGTGACGTACGTTAACCTGCAATGAAATTCTGAAGACGGCATTTATTTTGGCCTCCAAAAATATCCCTTTATCCCTCAACGATTTCAAACCTTTGGAACCGAATGCTCATTTCTCACACAATTGGACGGATTATTTTGCATTCCAAATTTCCCCGCCTTAGTGTCCTACAAGATTCTCAAATCAATGCAGATTTTTTTACATTTAACCCCCCCTCCTTTTACGTTTCTCGACTCGTTCTTTTTTCTTCATCTCGGGGGGCTTGCCATTTTGTCACTTAGTGTTGACTGAAATTGACATTACAGGTCTCAGCTTGCTAACGTCGCACGACCAAACCCAGAAAACAGGTGAGCCACGACGGTCATTACCTGAGTCCTAAGGTGCTATGATGTCATTTCCATTCAACAATAACTTGCAATCAGAACGGGTTACCATTTGTGTACCTGCTTGTTGAGGGTATCCAGTTGGACCAGTAGGCCCAAGTCCGGGCTGATGAAACCCTCCGGGACCCGCAGGAGAAGGCGGTCCGGGGAAGGGTTGACCCATGGACATGCTCGTTGGTGTGGCCATTTGAGCTTGCAAGGGGGGCTGCACCGGGGCCATCTGAGCTTGCATGTGAGGCTGCGCCGAAGCTGTCGGAGGGGGTCCCCGGAAAGGCTGCTGGGCAATGGGGCTCGTTGCAGATGGTGGGGCGCTTTGAACGGGCCCTGGAAGAAGAAAGTGGCGCTATGTTAATTCTCCCCGAGGCCAACTGATGAACTGTTGAGGACCACCTACCGTAGTTGCCCAAGTTCATGGCGCCCATCTGATTGGTGAGCTGCATTGGTGGAGGTGGTGCTGGAGAGCCCATGGTGTTGTATGACGGCTGTGGAGGTTGGCCATAAGTGGCTGGGGGATACCTGCCCATGATGATTAAATGAACGAATGAATGAAACGATGTGAAAGGAGTCACAATTTCCAATTTTATTTCAAAGGGAAATGTGCAGACCTTTGCATATGAGCCCCGTTCTGCTGGCTGTTTGGATTGTAAGGACCGGACCCGGGAGGCGGAGGCAGACCAGTACCTGAGGATGTCGGCGGTTTCACCGCAGCTAAGTACACACAGGGAGTCCAGTCTTAAAGGACAACCGATGTCTCCGGACAAGTTGTGTCCATAATTTGTAAAATGGCTTCAAATGACTAAATTCTTCAATCGATTGCAAACATGTATGCTTTCCTCTTCAGAACTATTTGATTCATATTCATAACTGGATGTGTAACAAGAAAGCATATTCTCCGAATCTGAAGCCATTGTTTTGATTCTCCAGCAATGCAAGACGTCTTGGTGTGATGTCACGAACTGGGGGCGGGACTTTCTGAAAATGCCCAATTCGCAGTTCAATTTTTTTTTCAAATTTTGGACACTAAGTCATTTTTATTGTTGTTTTGCAAATGAATAAAAACATCATACTGCGTGTTTTGGGTATTTTGGATGCTATAAAACGTTTTTCTGATGTCACTTAGGAAACAAAAAAGTGACGTTGGTTGTCCTTTAAATACATTGTCATTTTTTCCAAGCACCGTATTTTCCCGTGTATAAGGTGCACCCACAAGCCTTCATTTTATTCAAAAGATGACCCTGTGCCTTAATAGCAGGTGCGCCTTATACGTGAAGTCATATTGAGCCACAACAGGTCTCGCAACTACTGTCAGCAGCCACCAACCCCCCTGTAGAATAACTCGTTGCTAACCCCCACTTCTACTGTAGCACCTTATAATGTGGTTTGCCTTATATTTGGAAAACTTTTACATATTTATATCTCATATTTTTAAAACTTGTCATTCATTGAAGGTGCGCCTTATAGTTCGGTGCACCTTATATATGAAAAAAGTTTGAAAATACACCATTTATTGGGGATGCGTCTTATACTCCGGTGCGCCTTATACACCGGAAAAATACGGTACCTGTACTTTTTTTTCTTTTCCAATTTAATGGCAGAACGTGAGTATATTTTCCATCTCTGTGCATGCTTCGTTCTGCTATGCAAGAGATTTGTTCAGAGATTTGTTCACCTGTGGGAGGCGACGCAAACGCCTGCGGCACTCCTCCATAATGCCCGTAGTGGGGCTGCGCAGGAGCGGGGCCGAATCCACCTTGGTAGCCCCCCAAGCCCGGCTGGGCCTGGGAGTATGGGGGTGTGGCAATGTAACCCTGCTGACTCATTTTAACGCTCTTCTCATGCCAACAATTGGCCTCCTACAGTCTGTGAGGAGGTAAAAGCACAGTTATTAAAACGGACTGATTCAAAAAAGGTATATAATATTTTCTTTGGGAGGTGACGACAATCCTCTTTTAGACACTTGATTATTTTTTTTCACTGCATGGGAATATTGCTGAAAATATAAAATGGTACCAATTTACAGAATTGTTGCTTTTTTTGTTTTTGGTCCGGTGGAACGGTGCACCCTCATTTGAAATGCATCATAATAAAATGCTTGAAATTTTAAATCATTACTTCAAAATGTACTGTAAAGTTTAGTTAAAACGGTTCAGGGGGCACATCAAGCTGATTGTTTGCTTTCTTTATGTGCTCCACAATTACTGGCAAGGCAGTAAAAGGGTTAAAGTCTATTCAAATGATTTCATATCCATTTGTCAACAACAACAGCATCTGGTGCTTTACACTTGCATGTGTGTGCAACATGGACCTTTGAGATTTCTCATTTAGAGATAAAAAGGGTGGGAGTGTCTCCAAGAAAATAATCTTTGATCTTCTTTTCTTCTAAAAGGAGTTCCACAAAAGAAACGCAGTCGTGTTACAGAAATGATCAAAAGACAAACACATTAGTCCATTCGAAATTCGAATTGTATACCGTACACAAGGCATAAACCGATTTTGGAACCTGCGACCCCTAGGGGACACTAAAAGCAATGCTTGCAGTAGTCATAGTAAGATAGTAGTAACAAAAATATTTGCATTCAATTCGTGTTTTTGAATTATTATTATTGTTGGTGGTGAGGTTTTATTGTTATTATCGTCAGTATTATTTATATTATTATTTGGTCCATCGTTTGGTTCATTTTTAATTAGAGTCAGGTTAGATCTCCCTGTTGCATTTTTTCGTGACATCTGGATTAAGCTGAATCACTTTGAGTCAACCACAGTTCACTATTTACTAACGAACATTCATCAATGAATCAATAATCGATCAACGATCAGGATAATGGGCCCCAAAGTCAGGGTCGTCTCTGTCGGTGTGCCTAATGAAGTGGCCAGGTGGTGTAGCGCAACTCGAAAAACGCACCCGCTGATCGACACCCTTCGCCCCCCCCCCTCAAAAAAAGGGAAAGCAAACGCATCACAGTTACCTGTATGAAAAAGCGAAGGAGCGCAGTTCTAGTTGCAAAACCCCCTTTCGGTTCATTCACGCACAGACGGACAGGACATTAGCCACGTCAAACACTAGCGTTTCAAATGATTTATCACGAGCAAGAATGAATATTCACGCTTTCTTCTCTAGCGACACCACTAGAATTATGTATTTATTAATTTCATTTCAATGACATTGTTTCGTTTAGTTTTTATTTCAAAGAGCGCATCCTGCTAGCCCATTTGCGCCCCTTAGAGCGCAAAGTTCGCCTTGAAAACAGGAACGCGCGCTCGTTTTTGACACTTACAAACTCGCTCCGTGACGCATGCGATGTCGGGCCGAAATGGTGGTCACGCGTGGAAAGGTGGCGTTGTTTTGATTTACCTGTAAGATGGGCTTCGGCTGGCCTCGACTAGTCGCTTAGCGGAATACCGAGTGCCACGTCAAACTCCAAACGCACCCGGCGGTCGACGTGACGTCAGGCTCGACAGCCCAGTGGGGCGGGGGGCGAGAACAGTCCACTTCCGGTTTCAAAATAATACAGTATCTTGGCGTTGAGAAGACGCACAATAACAAAATCACACAATAAATATTTGGTAGAGAAATAGAAAAATACCGTGTGTTCTCTTACATTATACGTACTTTTCATTTTTTTTGGTGAAGAAAATGATGTTCATTGAGCCCATCGAAACATGGAAGCTTTCCTTCGTCTTTTTCTAACTTGACTATCCTGAGTGCGCATGCGCACAACCACAGTGCTCCCATACACTAGGGGTCAACGCAGTGAACAAAAAAACATCTTGAAGTTTCGTGTTATAATAAACCAATGCGCTCTTTTTCGTGCTTCAATTTAATCTAGAATTTTCGGTAAAGGAAGTTAAAACTGGCATTTGAAGCTACGAGCCATCAATTACAAGCCATTCGGAATCAGAAAGCCTAGTTTTATAGTCCCACGGTTGGGACATTTGCAATCTGCAGCAGTAAAATTGAAAGGGGAGGAGGGAAAGGGTCTAAAGATAAAACAAAGTATTATATAATAATAATACATTTCATTTATAAGCGCCTTTCATATGCACAAAAGAAAATGTCAGAAGACTGAAATGTACAACTGCAAAAAAAAGGCTTCATAAAAAGAGCAGTACATCGTGCAAAGTATAAAAATATATAAAAAGTATAAAAAGCATATTTGATATAGTATATAACTATTGACTCGACAATTCACACTTCAGGACTTTAATTATGGAATACACATGAATGTGTTCACTGACAAACATTTTATATCAAGATTAAAAAATCTGTCTGTCTGTCTATCTATCTATTTGTCTGTCTGTCGGTCGGTCCGTCGGTCCGCCCGTCCGTCCGATATAGAAATAGATACACACACTCACACACGCACATCAGAAGAAGTGTCTGCAATTCCCATAACCACACACCCCTTTCTCTCCAGCCTGTGAGCCATGATGCCATGATGATGTCACCTAGCGGGCCGGACTCAGCTCAGAAAAGTACAGTCCGAGATGGTGGGAGTGTGGCAAGCAGGGGGGGGGGGGGTGTTCTTCTAAAAACCTGCTTCCCTGACCAATTTGCTTTGTGGTCCGGATGAGGAGCTGTATGCACACATAGCATGGGAACGGGGGATTACATCTACATCACCTTGCATGGTGATGGACCCTGGGGATTCACCCTGGAAGAAGACCCGGAGGACACCGATACATCTCTGCTGGTTTCTCAGGTAACTCCTTTTTACATATAATTACATCAACATGATCATATTCTGCAATGTGGAATGCAATGTAACGGGAAAGTGTTTTTTTTGGGTCATGTTATGGGTGCGTAAGATTCCGCAGCACCCCCTTATATGGTCAAGGCTATGGACGGGAGAGTATGTGATAATCTGTTGTCACTTCCAAAGACTTCAAACCAAAATGGTCGGCGACATGGTGAAAGGTATGCCAGTTATGTAAGGATGCCACACAAAAAGGGGGATTCATGTGTGTGGGCATCTTTACGTTTTAACTTGTGAGGTATGCACAAAAAATGTGTTTGGTTGTTGTGGAATCTGGAAGAAAAAAACAACAATGAGCAAAACATGTTTCTCATCAACTTCCACTTTACATTCCTGCCCCTTACCTCCTTTGCAACATGTTCAACTCCAACTCCAAAATTGTAACACGTAATGTACACAGTGCACACACAGGATTACATTTTAGGAGCTCGGTGGATTCACTGTGAAATGCTCTGTCCATATAAGGGAACTTGTGTTTCCCCCTCTTCTGACCTGTGTACAAAATTGATGAGATCACTTTAGTTTTAAAGCAACAGAGACAGAGTTGAAATGACTGCCAAGTAAATGGAAACTCAAGGGGCAGGCAATTGTTTATCACACAAACACTCTTTTTGACTTTTGTCTAATAGTGCACTTTTTTTCATCACCAGGGCAATCAAGAAACTGGCAATTATGACTACGCAAATTGACGCAAATGCTTAAAGGACAACCGACGTCACTTTTTTGTTTCCTAACTGACATCAGAAAAATGTTTTATAGCATCTAAAATACCCAAAACACCCAGTATGATATTTTTTTCAAATGCAAAACACCAATAAAAATGACTTAAAGTGTCAAAAATCTGGAAAAAAAGTGAGCTGCGAATTGGGCATTTTCAGAAAGTCCCGCCCCCAGTTTATGACGTAGTTCTGAAGAGGAAAGCATACATGTTTGCAATCGATTAAAGAATTTATTCCGTGCCATTTTGAGGCAACATTGGGGGGAAATGTATCACCAAAAAAGAGGCAGAAAATGGCGACCAAGCTCCGTGTGAGGAATTAATCAGCCCGTTTCCACAGGCTGATAAATTCCGTACATGGAGCTTGGTCGCCCTCTTCTGGCTCTTTTTGGTGCAACATGACGTTTTCAGACCAAACAAGTACAGCAAAATATATTGACGTGATGGAAGGACTGCTACAATGTGTCCTTTTTTTCAGTCAGGGGCGTTCCTTCAGTGACGTCACGTACGGACTCGTCACCAACTCAAAAACAAGACTTCCTGAATATTCAGCATGAGTCTTAAAACGTAAAATATAGCTATATGCGGTGGAATCTTTGTAAAATACGCTCAGTAGAAGCCATTTGAAGCCATTTTACAAATTATGGACACAACTTGTGCGGAGACATCGGTTGTCCCTTAATACAGGCAGAGGGGTAGGCCTGATGTTTGTACGCTGATACAGTGTTGGGAAATGTTTAATTGTTTAAAGCTGTTGTGGTTGTGAACTGGCAGGGGATAGAAATGAATTCAAAGTAGGTTTCTGGGTATACTTCAGGCTGTATTGTTTGAAGAGATGGCCAATAGTAAAGATTTCCCCTCCTTTTTTGGAGGTGAGTCCCAATGGAAGGCACACAAGGTGCCTTGTAGGGCCTGGATGCAATCGGGGTATTTTATCAGCTCTATAAAGTTACCCATAAAATCAATTTCTTGCTGAAGGTTGTCTCGTTTTAGGATTTGCTCTTGTGGGACCTGTTTCAGTTCAGACAGCAGAGCGAACAGTTGGTATTACACGGAACTGTGTAGAATTTATTTGACCTGTTGAACTCAAGACCTCTACTTAATGTCACTACGGTCAAGCGACGACATCTAGTGGCAAACAGTATTAATGCATATTTTGCTCGCACCGCCCGGTAACAATAATAATACATTTAATTTCTAAGCGCCTTTGAAAACTCTCAGGGACACTGCTTTGCCGACGCAGGGGTCGGGAACCTTTTTGACTAAGAGAGCCATAAAAGTAAAATATTTAGAAATGTTTTTCAGCGAGAGCTACACGCACGCGCGCGCACATACAAACGCTCGCGTGCGCGCGCGCACAGACACGCGCAGCTACTTTTCAACAAAATATCAGAATGTATTATTTAAAATAAGTTTGTGATAGTACTCACCGTTAACATGGATGGTTTTCCGTTCCTCGTGTTTGGTAAAAATCCAGGAAAACGATCGGAATGAAATTCAATTTGCCGGTCCAGAGGCGAAGTTACTGCTAGCTAGCCTGCACACGGCTCATAAGCTTCCACACTTGCTATCTGCAATCTACTTCTCGCAGAAGTATGTCGATGCTAACGTTAACATGGGGCTTGTTAAAATGTCACTGACATTCGACTGTTTCATCGATGGTATTGTTTCATTGCAAATTAGAATCAGAACATTTTATCTCCTCTAATGCTCCGGTGCATTCACGCTGAAGTGCACAAGTTGGGCTCATTTAAAGGGGCGTTTACCTATTTCAACATGACGGCCGCTATCATCCAATCAACAAGGCGCTTTCGGCCATTCTAGGTCAGTGTCATCCAATCAAAATTGCGCTTTCCGCCAACTGCAGCCCCAACGGGAAATGAACGACGAAAAAAACGACAATATGTATTATAATATGTAATATTTATCGGCGGGGCGGCCCGGTAGTCGAGTGGTTAGCACACCGGCTTCACAGTGCAGAGGTCGCCGGTTCGCGTCCTGGTCCGGCCTCCCTGTGTGGAGTTTGCATGTTCTCCCCGGACCCGCGTGGGTTTTCTCCGGGTCCTCCGGTTTCCTCCCACACTCCAAAAACATGCATGGCAGGCAGATTGACCACTCCAAATTGTCCCTAGGTGTGAGTGTGAGAGTGACTGTTGTACGTCTTTGTGTGCCCTGCGATTGGCTGGCAACCAATTCAGGGTGTCCCCCGCCTCGTGCCCGAAGACAGCTGAGATAGGCTCCAGCAACCCCCGTGACCCTAATGAGGAATAAGCGGTACGGAAAATGAGATGAGATGAGATGAGATATTTATCGGCGAGCCATATGCAATCATCAAAAGAGCCATATATGGCTCGCGAGCCATAGGTTCCCGACCCCTGATTTACAGTCACGGTTTTTTTTTTGTGCGGGTGAGCGTACTTATTGCCCAAGAAGAAACGTATATACAGTAAAGTCTCGTTATATCGATATTCAAGGGAGTCCGAAAAATATCGATATAACCGGGACTATCGATATATCCGACCCTGTTTGCATGTAATTTTCTCCGTGCGTGCATAGAAATAGTATCGATATAACCGGGACTATCGATATATCCGATATCGATATAACGAGGCTTTACTGTATTTTAATGTTTTTTTATTTTTCACAAAACACACATAGACACAGCTATAATATGCATTTTATTGTTTTTTAATATATGTTTTTATATATAGTTTAGTAAATGGGAATTCCTCCACTGAGAAATGAATAAAGGTTATCTAATCTTATCTTATAATAATAATAATAATAATATTTCATTTATAAGCCTGTTCAATTTATCTTGTCGCATCGAATATTATCACATATTATCTTCTCTTTCACATATTATCCCATTTACCAACACTTATCATATTTTATAGTATCTTATTTTAGCCTATATTATCTTCGTTGGTCTTATTTTACCTTATTTTTGTTTAGCTTATCTTATTTTAGATTATCTTACCTTACTTTAGTTGATCTTAGTTTATCTTCGCTTAGACTAGCTTAGTTTATTTTAGCTTAGTTTCTTTCAGTTTAGCTTGGTTTTGCTGAGTTTATCTTACTTTAGATTATCTTAGTTTAGTTTATCTTCTCTTAGCTTATCTTACCTCTGCTTATCTTATTTTATGGTTTCTGTGACATTCATGTTTAATATTGGTGACCAAGCTTTCCTGTCCAAATCATTTCTTCCAAACCCCTCCAGCCTTGTAAGTTTTATGGCACATTTCCGCTTATTTAAGTTGTCCTTTTAATAAGGCATTTTATGGGGTGTGGGAAGCAATTACAAGGCTGCAAAAACATCATTCACTGTGATAACTACCCTTTGAACTGCATCACTTGAAGATTTTGATATTTCATTTTTTTATTTTTAGTAGATGGTCAACATATTCTTTTCTGGAAGCAGAGATTCTGGGACAATGGCATTAAGTGATGAGTAATGTGACTTGTCATTTGCAGGTGGAGGAAAGCGGTCGTGCTTTTCAGGCCGGCGTACGAGACGGCGACGAGGTGGTGTCCCTGAACGAAAAACCGTGTGCGGGATTGTCCCTTCGGCAGGCCCAGGCCCTCATCGACGCCTCAGGAGGATGTCTACAGCTAGTTCTCAAGAGGTAGTTGTCAAATCTGTTCTTAGATTTCCACAGCACGTTGGACAAGTGTTGAAAAAGTTTCATGACACATCTCCAAACAAAAATGTCACCAGAAAAAAAATGTGACCCTGTTGAGATGAACCCCGAGTTCATATATACAAGCTGTAATTATACGTCATTGGCATTTATTGATGAACAAAGATGCATGGTGCTTATCTCCAGTGGCAGATTATTATATTAAATGTATTGCCTTATTTCAGGTTAATCAATCCCTCCCACCGTATATCCATTTTCTAATCTGATTCTCCTCCCAGGAGTCACAGGCAGGACAATTTTGGGTCATTGAAGACGGAAATTGTCTCTTGGTGTAAATATGAAAGCTTGATTATCCATATGTGACCAGTTCAGGGTGTCGCTCCAGCATCCCCGCGACCCAAATGAGGAGCACCATTGAAAATGTTTTTATGGAATGAAATTTGTTCTGCACCATTTAATAGCAGCAATCTCACCCCCCTCCCCCCCACCCCACTCCAGATCGAGAGGCAACAAGGAACCTTTCAAGCTGAGAGATCTCTACATATCCGAATCCCAAGAGAACATTTCTGATGAAGAACCAAACATGGATCCTGGCGATCCGCCTTTAGTGTCCCTTTCCCAGCAGACCTTGGACAACATGAGCGCTGCACTGGTCAGCGCACATGGTGTCGAGGGAGAACAAACTATCCTCAGCGACATTCAAGAGCCACCTCCATCCCCTGACCGAAAGCCTCTCTGCCATCACGGAGTGGTGCAAGGGAAGGAGCCGGCAGCATCAGCATCACCGGGGAGGGGCATCCTGAGCGGCGGGGTGGGAGGCCCCGGGTTGAGCGCCGTGGAAGGAGGGCCCTGTGAGCTTCCGGGCACTTTTAGTGTCACTTTCCAAATCCCCTCAGATGAAGGAACACCCGGCGAGGAGCAGGATACCGATTCTGATCAAGAGAAACCCAACAAGCACCGAGCAAGGCACGCAAGTGAGTACACTGATTAGAATGTGTTGATTCTTGAAAGAAGTTTTTGCGTCTACGTGCGTCTGTGTTTTGTGTTCAAGTTTATTTGACTTAATATGTGCATTCCAAAGCATGATGTCCATTCTGGCGGTCCCGAAAATAGCACACTGCAGCTGACGGATGGCATCCGTTGCATTGAATGAACCTCCAAATATGAATCCAGACTAAGAGGCGCCAAACAAAATAAAATAATAGATCACACCCCCGAAAAATCTTGCTGATTGTTACCTCGGCGTATTTTTTTTAGAACTGTCGCGCAGGCCATAAATACACCCGCAACACGTTGATGATGGCCCCTTTTGACAGACACCGACATGTGCGCCCTGAAACTGTTACCTGATCCTCCCCCTTTTGACAGGGTGTTTTAACTGTGCTAAAAGAGTGAGTTGTACCCTCACTCGCGCTGCCCTCAGCAACTTCAGAGGTTCGTCTTGTCGAAAAATTCAAGTAGTAATTGTAAGTAAGTAATTGTTGTCTTTTTGTTAAAGGGTTGAAAGTTCATCGTCAATGCGGTGCGGGCTTGGAAGACAGCGATCTGAGTTAATTTGCAAACCGCTTTATAGGGAATGGTGATTTAATATTCTCCGCGGCTTCGACACGGGTCAAAGATTTGTAATTGCTTTGCTGCTTTATGACTTAGAAATGAGGGTGAGGACATTGCTCGCGATGGAGTCATAACATTTTGGACAAAGTAGCAAATTATTTTATTGGTATTTTTGTGCTTTATCAATGTTGTTGGTATATTGTGTAACACAAACTAAATTTATTTATTTATTTATTTATTTACAAATCCATTTATTTATTTATTTATTTATCTATAAGCGCTGACTGTCTTTGACCAAAAACCTGTCAATCAATGTGTCCGTTCACCCGCAGGGTTCAGGCGCAGCGAGAGTGTGTCCGAGAAGCAGGTGAAAGAGGCCAAATCCAAATGTAAGCGGATCGCCCTTCTCCTTAGTGCCGCACAGCCCAACCCCAACAACAAGGGCTTGTTGATGTTCAAGAAACATCGCCAGAGAGCAAAAAAGTACACCTTGGTAAGCTACGGCACGGGAGAGGACAAGCGAAACGATAGCACGGAGGAGGACGACGAGAGCACCCAGGGTGGAGTTCACGTCGTTGAGTTTACGCTCGCCAATCAAGACCGTTCGAACTTAGAGACACATTTCCTTGCGAATGCCCGTGGTGGCAAAAGCGTATTGACGATCTGCCTGGATCAAAGCTTACTTGACGCTGAGCGGAAGCAAAGTCAAATGGAGTGTTTGCCCGAAACCAAGGGCAAAGGCGCCCTCATGTTTGCCCAAAGGCGCCAGCGAATGGACGACATTGCGGCCGAGCATGAGGAACTTCGGTGCCAAGGGATGCCCGTGGATGGGGGACACAAAGTCGAAACACCGTACGCGCAGCCCGCCGTGGAGAACCACGCGCACGTAGATGTGAACCAGTACCAACACCAACCACAACAACAGCATTACCAACAATATCAGCAGCAGCCGTACGAGCCACATCAAACATATCAGCAAGTCCAGCAAAGCCACGAAGCTCAACGTTTCTTTAGCAATCGCACCGCAAAACCCTTCCCGGTTCAGAACATGGCGGCGATGCCTTACACTCCCGCAATGACCGTGCCTCATCAAGGCCAAGGAGAGCAGATTGCCTCCCGTGATGAGCGCATTGCCACCCCCGCCATCAGATCGGGCCTTCTGGATTCAAAGAGGAGAAACGCTGCCAAGCCCATGTTCACGTTTAAAGAGACACCAAAGATGTCACCGAACCCAGATCTTCTAAACCTTCTCAACATGAGTTCTAAGAAGCCGGGTTTCGAATCGGGACCTGAGGAAGACTACCTCAGCCTTGGCGCAGAGGCTTGTAATTTCCTCCAGTCTTCACGTTCAAAACACAAGACCCCTCCACCAGTGGCCCCAAAGCCGGTGATAGAGCCCAGCTTGGCCCCCTGGTCACCACAGATGGAAGTCACCGACCAGGACGTGCCTCAACATGCTGAAAATAGTGTACCCACACCTGCTGTAGCCCCCACCGTGGTGACTAGCCCTTTAAGTGACCAAGAGCCAAACTCTAACGTGGCTACCCCTGGGCCCACCCTGTCTAAAACTCAAATGGATGCTCCTCCAAATGCCTCCACAGAACAACAACAAACATGGCCTTCTTCCGTGCCAGAAGAGGAAAACGGTTATGTGAACCCTTCTCTACAGCCTGAGACCAATGCAGGACGAATTTGGGATTCTGAACCTGTAGTCCAGCAAAAATCTACAATTTCTTGTTATACGATGCAGATACAGTCACATGAGTCTCACCCAAGTCAATCGTCTCTACAACCTCAGTGGCCAACACCCCAATCCACTCACAGTCAAGTGCAGTCCCAGCCCACAGCAAATACCTGGACACCACAAAATCAGGTTTCCTGGAGTCAAACCGAGCAAGGACAACTGTGTCAACCCCAAGATCCGCCCCAAGAACCACATCAGAACTGGACACACATGCCGGAGTCGCAAATGCAGCCGACTTGGGATCGGTCACAAGAACCGATGCTCCAGCCGCAGCAGCAGCAGCAGCAGCAATCACAGGCTTCCTGGGGCCAAGTTCCGCCAGTAGACTCTCACCCGACTTGGCCGCTAGCCAAATCCCGAGAGCAAGCTCTTTGGACTCAAACACAATCCCAGCCATCTTGGGGTCAACCAATGCAGCAAAAAGTCTGGCCCCAGACCCAAGCACCAGATCAACATTGGGCTCCAGTTCAGCTTCAAGCCCAAGCTCCAATTAATACCTGGTCTCCAGCTCAGCCTTCTTGGAACCAAACAGCCCATGGACAACTGCAACCGCAGCCTATAGCCGGTTTGAATCCATGGCCGCCGGGTCCCGCCCAGCCATCTTGGGCCCAGCAGCCTCCAGAACAGGTCCATCTTCCCATTAATCCCAGGGGGGCCGAGGAGGGTCCAGCTCAAAATCACCAGTCCTGTGACCAGTCCGTACATCCACAGATACACTGGCAACAAGAACCTTCCAAGACAGCACCGCAGCCTCTGATCAATTCGTGGCCGACATCTCAACATCAAACAACCGTCTGGGCACCGCAGTTGCAGCAGACACCTCAACCTTTACCCAAGCCTTGGCAAACCCAACAAAGTCGGACCCCACAGAGAAGTACCGCTTTCCCCTCCGGTCCGAAAGTTTCTTCCCCTGTCATCAACCCTTTGGCGACCATCTTGAACCCATCCTCTGCCAGTTCATCTTACGAGATGCCAGCCGTCCAAGGGAAAGGAGCCGATATGTTTGCTAAGAGGCAGTCTCGCATGGAGAAGTATGTGGTGGACTCGGAGACTGTGCAGGCCCATATCGCGAGTCGATCCACGTCGCCAACCGCCTCTTTGCCAAACCAATGGAAATATACCCCGAACGTACGTGCTCCGCCGTCACGGGGTTTCAACCCCATCCAGTCTCCTTCTTATCCACCGGCCGCGTCTAAACAGGCCCCTTCTAGTGGTCCGATGTCCAAAACCAAGCAAAAAGGCAAACAAGGACCCCCCCCGAAACCACTCGATGTTGTTGATGTCATGAAGCATCAACCCTACCAACTTAGTGCCTCACTTTTTACATATGGGTCTGGAGCAGAAGGTGCTAAGGAGCCTCCTCCAAAGCCCACCTCTTCACCCCAAAACCAGCAGCCTTATGACCAAATGACCCCAGTTCAGTCAGCTGGAACTTTTACTGCGCCATACCCCCAGCAAGCCTACGATGGCAACTTTCAACCAACTCCTCACGCTTACTCCCCATCTGATCCTTCCCAGCAATCATCAGGGGGTGTTTATTGGCAACCGTTTAACCAACAAACCCCTCAGTTGCGCGGTCCCCAGTACCCGCCCCAACAAATCCCCTATCAAGGTGCTGGTAGTTCCCCTTACCTTTCACCCACAACAATGGCCTACCAGCAGCCCCTGCGCGGTAACGTAGCGCCAAATTTCCCTATAGTTTCACCGCCTGGTTCTACGACCAGCGGCAACACCGGCGTGGTGCCAAAACCAAAGTTTACGGCCCAAAAAAGCTGCGCTCAGGTGTGGAAGCCCACGGTTGCTGAGAGCGAGTGATTCTCGCCCAATAGTATGTGCGTCCATTTGATGTTTATTGGAAGATTTCGTATTTGAAAAGTTAAAGCTAAATTGTGGTGGTTGATTAAGGATGAAGGTGAGTTGAGTGAATATTAAATGAAGGAATACACATTTTCTAGAAGGAGATGAGAAAAGTCGAGGATCGATAGTAACGTAAGAGATAACATAAATCTCAGGTTGCAATTCAATATGAATGCCACCGTCCAACTCGTAGCTCAAACGTGAAAAATAAATTAGGACTCTATTTGCCTTGGTCAAGTCAATTTAGGAGTTTTTTTTTTGTCAGCTGTTGCGTCATGCTAGCTGTTATAAATAAACGGAGGTGCGTGGATAGCCGGCTACAATTTCAACTTGAGCCACTTTGACCTAGATCAGGGTTCGGGAACCTTTTTGACTAAGAGAGCCATAAAAGTAAAATATTTAGAAATGTTTTTTCAGTGAGAGCCACACGCACGCGCACATACAAATGCTCGCGTGCGCGCGCACGCGCGGCCACTTTTCAACAAAATATCAGAATGTATGATTTAAAATAACTTTGTGATAGTACTCACCGTACAGGTAAACATGAATGGTTTTCCGTTCCTCATGTTTGGTAAAAATCCAGGCAAACGATCGGAATGAAATTCAATTTGCCGGTCCAGAGGCGAAGTTGCTGCTAGCTAGCCTGCACACGGCTCATAAGCTTCCACACTTGCTATCTGCAATCTACTTCTCGCAGAAGTATGTTGATGCTAACGTTAACATGGGGCTTGTTAAAATGTCACTGACATTCGACTGTTTCATTGATGCTATTGTTTCATTGCAAATTAGAATCAGAACATTTTCTCTCCTGTAATGCTCCGGTGCATTCATGCTGAAGTGCACTAACTAGTTGAGCTCATTTAAAGGGGCGTTTACCTGTTTCAACCTGACGGCCACTATCATCCAATCAAAATGGCGCTTTCGGCCATTCTAGGTCAGTGTCATCCAATCAAAATTGCGCTTTCCGCCAACTGCAGCCCCAACGGGAAATGAACGGCGAAAAAAACTACGTGTTGTAAAACTATGTGTTTAGTTTTATCGGCGAGCCATATGCAATCATCAAAAGAGCCATAAATGGCTCGCGAGCCATAGGTTCCTGACCTAGATTAAAATATAAACCACACTATATATTCAGACCATGATGCTACATGAAAATATTAAAAAAATGTTCTTACATATTTATTTTATGTTTGCTCCTCAACTGCTGTTTTATGTTTTGTTCTTCTTTTACCCTTCTTTTTTTGCCCCTCTGTGTGTTTCCTTCTTGACACAGTGCACTTTCTGTACCATTCACTGCAGTGCCATTAAAGCAAACTGTCCTCTTGTCTTTGTTTTCTTTTTTCCTGTTCTGTGCGCATTCTTGGTTTCTTTTGTGTTCGATATAAAAGAAACATTTAGAATCTAATCTACGGTTGAAGCACATTAACACATCTTTGTTTTAATATATACGATGACGTGTCGTTAACTTTTCAACCATACACACACGACACGGATCAGTATTCCAACTTTTTGAATATCATTTTCCCCTTGCTTCTTCCTGTTTTATCCCTTGCACGTCAATCTTTCACCACAAGATGGCAGCATCTCACCTCTTGTATTCCGCGGCGTAAACATAATTACAATAAACATGTCTGGGTCTTCCCCTGCCCTCTCCAGGTAACTGGCAGGAGCTACTCTCTATCCCCTCCAGGTAGAGCCCCATCCACGGGCCATCATTCGTCCTCTTTCTCCGTCCGGGAGTCCAGGCAGATGACGCGGCTGGAGAAGGCCCTGAAAGCCGTCACGCCCTGGGAAGCGGCTTCCCGCCATCCTCTGGGGCTGGTGGATGAAGCGTTTGCCTTCCAGGACCTTCAACAGAATTTGGCTTCGAGCGTTCACTTGGCGGCCCAGCGGAAGCTCGTCCCCGAGCCGCCGGCTCACTGGACGGCTCGGGCGTGCCCGCTGAAGGCTGGTGGCCAATGGGGAGGGGGTGCAGGTCAGGGGGGTGTATCCAGCCTTGGTGAGCGTGTCGGTTACTGTTCTCTGCCGAGACAGTGGCAGCCTCTTCGGTCTGTAAACCACACGGGGCCCCCGTCTGACGGAAAAAGGCCCCCAGCGGGACTGCAAAAGTCTCCATATAGTTTCAAGTGCAATTGGCAGCAATAAAACGCAAATATCCCGCGAACTTTGCATGCCGCAATTGTATTTACATCACAAAGAGACATTGATTTTGTGACATTTGTTTTGACTTATTCTATTAGTGAGATTGCGCCTTTAAAAAAAAAAAAAAAAAACTGGTTTTAATTTCTGTTCATGTTTGTAGTGATAGTTCCTATTTAGCATAGCCTACTTCCGTATTTCGTAAAACGCTTAAAAAAAAGACTTTCCCAACCATTATGCTTAAAAAAACGTAAATTTCATTGGTCTGAAAATTTGACCAAATTTAAATTATGTCCCAAAAATGTCGATCGTTGTTTGGCATTTATCGTGATAGAAAAATTAATGTGCTCTTCCACTATGTGGCAGCAGACTTGCCAACCACGATGCAACAACTCAAAAAAATCCACTTAAATTTCATGGGTCTGAAAATTAGACCACATTTAAATTATGTACAAAATAGTCGATTGTTAGTGATTTATCGTGATAGAAAAAATGTCCTCTTCCACCATATGGCAGAAGGTATAATTAAATGTACATGTATGCGTATCCACCTGTTGTCATTCATATCACAGCGTCATGTGACTGGTGTAGCACTCAGAACACGAGGTGGGCAAAAATAGCATAGTTTAACGTTTTTGCGATGTTGCAATTGCAAAATGTGGTATTTTGAAATATATGAGTGGTTAACAAACAACAGCTTTGATCATTGATTCTATTTTTAAGTTGTTGAATAGTTGTTGCATTTGGCCACGCTTCAAGTCAAACGCTTAAAGAACAAAAGAAAATTTCAAACAATTAAATAGATTCTAAATATAGTTAGTACCTCCAATGAAGAAAAACCTTCATTTCAACCAAAACATTAATTATTTCTATGAAAAACAAAAATATAACTGCAATTAAATTAACATTTTTCATTCTGGACTAAATCTACGAGATTCATTTCACCAATGCTAGCTCATAAGAACTTTATTTTTTTCATATATTCATTCCCAAGTGGCATCCTACGAAAAAAAAAACGGCCTTTTTTTCAAAATACTTTTCACGTTTAAAACTGGCGATCCAAGCACACCTGTGTTCAACTCAACCGGCCCCACTTCACATCGAATAATTTATCACCAACTTGCTCATCAGTTTTTCATTATATTTTTGTCACTTTGATTTTTTTGTGGTGTGCCATGAGATATTTCCAAAGTAAAATAGTTGGGAACCTTTGCTTTAAAGGACAACCGATGTCAGTTTTTTGTTTCTTAACTGACACCAGAAAAACGTTTTATAGCATCTAAAATACCCAAAACACGCAGTATGATATTTTTATTCAAATGCAAAACACCAATAAAAATGACTTAAAGTGTCCAAAATCTGCAAAAAATTGAGCTGCGAATTGGGCATTTTCAGAAAGTCCCGTCCCCGGTTCGTGACGTCGCGCCAAGACGTCTTGCATTGCTGGAGAATCAAAACAATGGCTTCAGATTCAGAGAATATGCTTTCTTGTTAAACATCCAGTTATGAATATGATTCAAATAGTTCTGAAGAGGAAAGCATACATGTTTGCAATCGATTAAAGAATTTATCCCGTGCTATTTTGAGGCAACATTGAGGGGAAATGTCTCACCGAAAAAAAAGGCACAAAATGGTGACCTCCTGAGGCCACCTCCGTTTCCACAGACTGATAAATTCTTTATATGGAGCTTGGACACCCCCTTCTGGTGGCTTTTGGGTACAACACGAGGTCCCCAGACCAAACAAGTACAGTAAAATACATTGACGTGATGGAAGGACCGCTACAATGCGTCTTTTTTCGGTCAGGGGCGTTCCTTTAGTGACGTCACGTACGGACTCGTCACCAACTCAAAAACAAGACTTCCTGGATATTCAACACAAGTCTTAAAACGTAAAATATCGCTATATGCGGTGGAATCTTTGTAAAATACGCTCAGTAGAAGTCATTTTACAAATTATGGACACAACTTGCCCGCAGACGTTGGTTGTCCTTTAAGTGACCAAAAACACACCTCCATACACAAGGGAGGGACAGGTGCGCACGATTGGTGTTGAATGGGCATCGTGTAGCCCACCCTGCAGACCAATACAACGCAGCACTCCAGATTTAGGCCCCTTTTCACCCAATGACCGACATAGCAATGCCAACACACTCATTCGGTCAGTCTGTGATGTTGAGCTGCAGACCCCCCCTTGGCCCCAACCCTTTCCCTGGTCCCCATGGAGTCAGCGTGTCCAACTTAGAATTCCCAGCACCAACACGGTTCTTCAGGGCAGGTAAGTAAAAGCTTGGGAATGTTTCACTGTGCAGTTGTCTCATCACCCCCCCCCCCCACTTGCCAAAACGGGTATAGCCAAAAAATATTAGGACGTTGACACTCTTGCAAAATGTGGCAATCAAAGTTTTTTTGCACTTGCTTGGCTAATCTCTACATCCATCGATTGGTTGAGCCCGACACGGCTGCTTCGCACTGTCTGATGAGCATATGCTTGCAGTTTAACGGCCTGGGGTTATTTAAAGGGATGTGCCAACTTTGCTCTTTTCTTTGCCCTGATAAATCAGCTGGATGTTGAGGTCATACAAATGTGACTTCCCTAATTCCCAGGGGCAGCCATGTCACTTTTCTCCACCATGATGACTGAGGAGAGGAAGGCTCAGGCTGCAAAAATCTGCAAGATCACAGCACTGCAAGGTAAAGAAATTTTCATTGGAGTATCTGATTTGCGGGTGTACCACAGATATCTTTGTTTATTGTACCACCCAGTCAGGGTTTCATGAAATACAATTCACACTTACCCAGAAATTGGCCAAACAGTCAAGTTAAAATGAATCCACTATTTTAACATGAATACAGATAGGAAAAGACTTCATATCGCTAATAAATAGTATCTGTTTAATAATCTTATAACCTTTCAACCAATGAGATGTGTAAACTGTTTAAACTCGCACCAACCCTGCGCTGCACTCCGTTCTTATCTTACGAGTGAAAAGGACTTGCATCTGCTTTGTTTATTGCTGAAGTAAAACAGGTCAACAGATAATAGAACAATATCAGTCATGTTTTTCTTATTGAAAACACATTTTGTGGGAACAGATTAATGACACTTCCATTGATTTTTATGGGAATAGATGATATCAAGTGTGAACGCGTTGAGTTTTATGCGTGGAAACGTAATGAATAAAACTCATTGCCATCGGCATGACTATCATGTACAGCACTGCAAAACTACATATGGTAGAATGTCAATTGTGTCCCAAGGATAAATTAAACAGGACTTTAATTTTGTTTTCCTCTGATTGGCTGCTTGTAATACATATTACGTAACATTCAGTTTTGATGCAGCGCTGCCATCTATGGGTGTTCAAAGTACACTGCATCATAATATTTTGGCATCATATATTTTAGGGAGTGTTCAATATACATATATATTTTTTTGAGTGAGTATGTGTGCGTTTGTGTCCATTTTGGCTTGGATTTCAGTAGAAGGAAGTCCACGCACCAACCCTGCGCTGCACTCCCTTTTTATCTTAGAAGTGAAAAGGACTTGCATCTGCTTTGTTTATTGCTGGGGGGCAAATGGTGGGATTCAGTTGCAAGTTGACAACATTTCCTCAGGAAGTTCTGCTGGAGCAAATCATCATAAATATTCTTGACAGGAATGACTAGGCCGCAGCACGTTGAGAAAACAATTTGTTTTAATGTCCTTCTAGAGAAAGAAGGACTCCCGAGCTGATAACGTCAATTCTATAGAAGAGCCCAACTCTGTTGAGGAGGATTCTGGTGCGGAAAGAGCCTGCACACCAGAAACTGTAACGGCGCCAGATATGCACAGAATCACTCCTGGTAAGGCCACGCCAGTGATTAAACACAATGACACAAATGTGCTGCTATGTTGCTCTTTGATACAGCGATTGACCTCATATCATTTATCTCAAAAGAATTTTGCTCTCGAGGCCAGTTTCATTTGGCAACAGGAAATTTGGGCAAATCCATCATGATGAAATCCCCCGAATTTCTTCAAATCGGATATTTTAATAATAATAATAATAATAATAATAATAATAATAATAATAATAATAATAATAATAATAATAATAATAATACATTTTATTTATAAGCGCATTTCAAAGCTCTCAAGGACACTTTCCAATCACAAACCAGGTACATGAATAAAAATAAAACAATCGATAAGGATCATTCCTAGGGGTCTTTCAAAGTTCTAAATGGCATCGATCAAATGGCATGGATAGATGTAAAAAGGTGTATCTCCATTTATTTTAATAATCTAATACATTTGCATATTTGGATATCAAAAGTTAAATTGGATAATGTCCCGACTACCATCAACTTTGCACCACATATACTGAACAGAACACTGGTGTTCAATATATGGCTCGGGGTCGAATCTGGCCTTCTACATCATTTCATCGACCACATCGTGCTTGCTAAAATCCTTATCAGCACTTCAAATTGTCATATGTAAGGAATAATGTGATATTCGAAGCATTTTTGTCACGTCATTGCCAAGAGTAAGCTATCCCAAAAGTAAGCTAGTTTCAAAATTGAGTCCTTGGAACATTTTTTATAACAGTAATTTATATATCCACCCCAGAAAAATGTTTTCTTTTAATTTGCTCTATTTTCTTTTGTGAATTGATACATTTTAAAGTCGGCTATAAATCTGATTTCAAATTATATCAGGACGCAGATGATTTTATTTTGTGGAACCACTTGACAAAATAATATGGAGTAAATTCTACACGCCATTTGTTTTCTCGGAGTAGCCGCATAAAAAAAACAACAAAAGAAAACTGTCTTTTTTTTTTTAATACCACAATCGGCTTGGACTGTCTTCTGTGGACATGTGATACCCACGCCGAACATTTCCTGTTTGATAACACAGCCGCTGCCGCCGCCGCCACACAAAGTGTATTCCATGAGTTCAGAGCCTCTCCTTCCTAAAATGCTGCCGACTTCCCCACAGGTCCGTTTGGTCTGTGCTGCTTCCCCCCTTGAGGGCAAAACATAAACTCAGGAAGGAGGATTGTTCATTGTAAGTGATTCAGATGTGACACAAAGCCCTCTCCCTCGCCTAAGGGTCGACAATGCTGTGTCTCGACTCTGCATTTTTAAAAAATTGACATCCCCTTAAAAAGGTTTTTTGTAGCTCAACCATCTACTATGTGCAACATCAGGCTATGAGGGTCTGCTGAAAGACATCCCACCGGAGAAATTCAACAGCACGGCAACACCCAAGTTCTTGGGACTGAGCCCTGGCTGACGCTCTCGTCACCTTCCTGGAACCACAAGCGGGTCTTCCAGGCTCCAAAAGCTTCAACAAGTGAGAACGGCAAAAACTCAGCCTCAATGGCAACAAGTGTCCCCTTTTCTGACACACGATCGTCATCAGAGTGGCATATCCCACTGGCTGGCACTTTGGCTGTTGAGACACGCACGCTCGCGGTCGACCAGAATATGAAGGCGGAGCTCGTCTTGCTCGACTTCCCTGAGTTCAGAGGTCGCCCTTGCTTCAACAAAACTGCTCAGAGCTGACATTCCAGAGGTACTTCTGTCCCATTATACACCGTGACCCTGCTCGTCCCTGAGTCACATGACCTCTGAACGGTTTACAGCACATGCTAAATGTTAATGATAATTTCATTTTTACCATCTTCTCTCTCAGATCAACTTTTCACAATGTCTTGGCCCTGTTTTGCCATTTTAATCGACAATAACGTCGTGACAGTTTTATTTGGAGATTGGTTGAAATATTTGGGGTAGTGATATGTGAAGCGACTGACTTGAGTAGAGTTCATTCATTCATTCATTCATTCATTCATTCATTCATCCTTCCATAACTTTGCTGCTGTGAAATGTACATTTCTCCACTGCTAATAAAGGCAAATCCAATCCAATTCCAAGTCAAGGAAAATACACTACTCCCACCAGAGTGCGATAAAACACATTGTAACTTAGTCACAAACAAGCTTACATGGATATTAACTCATTCACTGCCAGACGATGGAGAAAAATATGTCCACTCCAGAGCCAGGGTTGTAGTCATTTTCACTCAAATTGCTGGACCCACAGAATATTGAGTTTGAGGACGACATAAACATGCAATAGAGTACAGCTTTAGAAGACTTTTGACTCTCTTCTTTCATCAGAAAAAAATGTTCATGTCGATTTTATTTGGCTCTTGAGTTATCTGCAATGGAAATGGGTGCGGCTGTACAAAATGAAAATGCTGCCCCCTCGTGTAAGGGAAAAACATTGGCAAAGGTTTGACTGATGCATGAAACGTGCAACACACGAGAAAAAAACAAAACCCGAACAAATTGGGGAATGGCGCTCCACATCATGCTTTTCAATTCTCAAATCAATTTGAGAATGGCAGTGAATGAGTTCAGTTTCTAATACCGTGATGATATATCTATATATGTTATTTGTTCAATAAAATTGTGTGTAGCTCACAAGTTTTATAATTTATCTTCTCAGTTTGTTGTTTGCAAGAAGAATTACAAAAGATTTCAGTGATTTGGGGGAAGTGGATACTAAATATGCAGGATTTATTTCACTTTCTACAGCTCTGGTTTGTTGATTTTCCTTCAAATAGTTCCTGCAATGCAATACACCTCAAAAAAGTGGGGGGATTGCACACACGGGACATGTTGATCCAAATTAGGCTCAAGTGTGTGCTGCTTTCATTTCAATTGCAATTCCTTTCATGATGACTAAAATTAACCTCAACTCCCACGAAGCTTTGCTCTGCCGGACATGGAACTGTGCTACCTCTCAGTAGGGAATTGTTTCACTCATTGATTTAAAAATCTGCCATATGATGAAAGCGCAGTAAGTGGGCTACGATGTGACGTAGGGATGACTGTAGATCAAAAGTATAATCTAAAAGATGTAGGACTTAAAATGTATTGTATATTCTTCTGCCAGAAATGTGCATCTTGCATTCCAAACGTCATTGAGAAAAGAGAACTACAGCCACTCCCTTTCCATTCCTCTCTTGAATTCATTTCACTGCTCTCTTCCAGGAAGATAGCGGTGCTGCAAATCTCGCCTTCGAAATAGACTTATTGACCATTCGCATTAAAACAGATGCGTCGACTCCATTTGAACAGTGATTCTTTGAGCTTTTGTCAGAAGGTCCAAACAGGAAATACTATTAGCCCAGGCGATGTGGGGTATAGTTCCACCGGTCAAGAAGGGTGGAGGGAGGCCAGACAATTCGATTATTAGTGTCTGACTGCTTTCCCCTCAGGCGCATTTAACTTGGCATGAGGCAGCGCAGTCAACATCCCACCCTGGCTCGTCAACTACAGTATATACTCCAAGTTCATTTCATTTATTTTAGACAGTCAAAAGAAAGGTAGAATTATTTTATAACTCAACTTTTTGGATAATACCCTTTCCAAGTCAAACAACATGAAAATGTGGGGCAGGTTAATACAATTTGGGGATAAAAAAATACACAGTGTTGCCTCTACTTACGAAATTATTTGGTTCTGAAATATTTTCATAATGTGAAAATGGTGTATATATTGATGCGTTTTCCACGTAAATGCCCAAATTCGTTCCAAGCCTGTCAAGCACTCAAGTTGTCAAGCACTCAAGTTGAGACATACATACGTATGAGAAATCATAAAAATGCATTACAGTTGGATATTTGCACAATAAATGAGAGTTGTGAATTGTGTAAATGAATAAAGAACAAGAAACGATAGTCGCGGTCTATCAACTGCGTCCTTGTCGTTATTTGCCGTCTTTCAGTAGTACTTTTCATATCTAATTTAATTTTCCTTTTAGCTACATTCGGTAGAACTTGCTCTTAGCCAATGGGATGCCAGAACGATTCACAGCAATCGCCAATGGCAGAGCAGCAACAAGCATGTTGTGAGAATCGGAATTGTGAATAGCAACCAACATTGTATTTTTACCTTTCATGTCTTGGAATTTCATTCTGAACAAGAAACATTATTTTGCCTTTGGGATGTTCCGTGGATTGAAAAAATCGTTTAAAGGACAACCGACGCTACCGGAGAAGTTGTGTCCATGATTTGTAAAATCACTTTAAATGACTTCTACTGAGCGTATTTTACAAAGATTCCACCGCATATAGCTATATTTTACGTTTTCAGACTCGCGCTGAATATTCAGGAAGTCTTGTTTTCGAGGTGATGACGATGCCTGACGTGACGTCACGTCTGGAACGCCCCTGACCGAGAAAGTGACACACAATGCATCTTGGGTACTTTGTTTGGTCTGAAAACTTTGTGTTGATCGGTGTTGAGGGCAAAATTAGAAGGAAAACACTAAAAATAACGCGATGGTGAATCGTTGTGTGATGCACCAAGACTACTATTTGATACTAGTTGACACAAATTCCCAGCAGACAAATCAGTCCATTTCCAACGGCGCTTGGGCGCCATCTTGTGCATTTTCGGGACGCTACATTGGAGTCCAGACGCCTCAAAATGAGACGGAAGGACTCCTTTAATCGATTGCAAACATTTATGCTTTCCTCTTCAGAACAATTTGAATCATATTCATAACTGGATGAGTGACAAGAAAGCATTGTTTTGATTCTTGAGCAAGGCAAGACGTCCTGGTGTGACACCACGAACAAGGGGGCGGCACCTTCTGAAACTGAAACTTTCTGAGGTCATTTTGAAGTAGTTTTGGGACACTTTAAGTCACTTTTATTGATGTTTAGCATTCAACTAAAACTATCAGCCTGCATGTATTGGGTATTTTTGATGCTATAAAAGTTTTTCTGACGTCAGTTAGGAAACAACAAAATGGTGTTGGTTGTCCGTCAAAGGACAGAAGTCATTTGAAGTGATTTTACAAATTATGCACACAACTTGTCCAGAGGCAATGGTTGTCCTTTAAAGAGACATTCGTAAGTAGAAATATGACTGTAATAGGAATTATGTTTGTTTGTGGGTGTGCTGGAGGAGTTGCGGATCAGGATTTTTTTGCATCTGGTTGCTGCCTTTCCCTACACCTCCATCAACAGTTTCCTCCTTTTTTTCTCGTTTCCTTTGGGTACAACTCAGCATCTCAACGCCAAGCGAGCGTGCTGACGGCGACTAAACAACTCCATCCCCAAGTGTACGCGGTCAAACGTAAAAAGCGCAAGGGCACACAGCTAGCATGTCCGGATGGTGGTTTGAGCGCCTTCAACATCGGTTAACGCCTGACGGACGATCCAAGCAGGAGTCGTTTTTCACAGAAGGGTGTGACGCCGTATGAGATACAAATCTAAAAATACATAACGCAGAACTTTGGGGTCAGTCTGAGTGGTGTTTGGTGACTTTGCTAGTCCCTGAATTCAGCTGAAAAGGCACAAGTGGCCGGAGCGTGTTGTCAGGTTGTGCTGAATCGTTGTCATAGGATTGTTCGCCAGGGTACTCGGGGGACCAATTAGAGGTGTCCTACGACCGCAAGCTGCAGCTGAGGGATTTTTTGACATCTGAAAATTTAGCTCCCATTGGAACTAATTGTATTGGGTATACAGTATAGTAGTGATTCTCCAAGTGTTGAATTATGACCATTAGTGGCACATAGGCTCCCTCTACTCTGGTGGCATGGAAAAGATTCAACAAATGAAATGATCAAACTGCATTTGAGCCTAATCTTTTTTATTTAATTGTATATCTTTTTAACACAGTGCATTCACTTTGGTATTGTAAGTATACTTCAGTTGTACTTCACTTTTTACAACAATACTTTGAATTAAATGTTCTGAATAATTTGTTTCCAAACCACGATTTAGGTCTAGTATTTTGCCAGTCACTTGCTTTGGCAATGTGGTGCGTCATCAATGTTTTATTTATAGTTTAGCATTCTTTTTTTTATTTAGATTTTACGTGAAGCTTACCAGAAGTCGGCATTTCACCCTGATATGTGAGACTGGACACCACGCCGTGGACCCGGAAGTGATTGTCTTCTGGTTTTTCGGTTGCTATTGGCCAATGGAGTTTTAGTATGGAGGTTATAGCGCCACGTGTTGACTTGATGAGGCACTTGAGTCGGGAATGCATTTCCTGTAAATTAACAACGTTATCAACTCATTCACTGCCATAAGCATGACGTGGAGCGCCATTCCCAAATGTTTCCGGTTTTTGTTTTTTTCTTGCATGGGGGTGCCTTATAGCGCTGGTCAGTCCTCGGGCAATATTTTTCCCTTCCACAAAGGACAACATTTGCCTTTTTCCATGTTAGCGCTTTTTTACATCTTCAGCTGTTGTTAAAGCGCTATATAAATCAATATGGGTATATTGTATTGTATTTTGTACAGCCACCCCCATTTCAAGCTCAGATAACTCCAGACCCATATGACTTAGGAATCCACTATTTTTTTCTGATGAAAGAAGAGAGTCTAAGGTTTCTTACACTGCATTGAATGTTTATGTAGTCCTAAAACTGTGGGTACTGCAATTTGAGTGGAAATGACAAAAACCCTGGTACTGGAGTGGACACATTTTTGCGCATCGTCTGGATTGGATTGGATTTGCCTGTATTAGTCTCGCAGTGGAGAAATGTACATTACACAGCAGCAAAGTGAGGAAAGGAATGAAAGTAGAAAAACAAAACACATGAGCTGCTGGAAAGGCAGCCACTCTCGCGGCGCCGTCTTGAAGTCAAAAGAACAAAGAAAAAACTAAATAACAAATAATATGAGAACACAATATGACATTACAAAGACACCTAGAGTCATTCCTTCTGAAGCACTTTCTGTACCCTCTTTGTTACATGAAGCAGTTCTAGATGAAAGGGGAGAGGATCAAAGCATTTTTCCATCATTGGATCAGGGACATCATCGTGGAATGTGCACGCAGACTCCAAGCTAAATGTTGAAAGCAAACACGCAGCTGTAGCATCCATTGACGAAAAGAGATTGTCTCACATCACCTGTCCCACACAAATCCGCTTCAATTCCAAGCTGCGACAGTTCCACATCCGCATCGTCGCTCTGTGGTGACGCGCCTTTCTTCTTATCGTGGGCTCCTCAAGCCATGCATCCATCCAGGTGCAAGCTGTCCAACAGCACCGACCTCTCCGTTGGACAAAGCGGGGCTGTGAAGATGCTGCCCATTACAGGCGCAAAAAAAAGCACAATGGCCCCAGAGCTGTCCAGCGATGACAGTCGAATGTCAAACACAGTACTGGCAGTGAATGCATTAAAAACTATGAGCCTTACTGTAAGTCTTTGGGTCCAAATGAACTATGAGAAATGTGCATGCAGTCTTGCACGAATACGACTTGAAGACTTAGAATCGCAGAGACAGACAGCGCAGCTCACAGCAGTCTCCCACTTTGGCAGCACTCCAGTACTGGAGGAAGGCGGTCAAGTGCCAACAATCAAGCAATGCGTATGTCATCCATTTTTCGCCAGTAAAACCACGAAAAAGAAGAAAAAGCAAATCATCACATCATTAGCATGAGTCAGGCACTATGGAGCCACAAAGTCATCATTACAGCAGCACACAAATGGCATCTTTGTTGTGTCATAAAGTGGCCGCAACTGGAAGCGGGGAAAATGTTGTTCTTCAAAAAACAAAAAAGGCTTCTGTCATCTAATATACCATAATGGCTCGCCCTTATGAAATGTTTCGGTGCAACAAATAGATAATCATTATTTTCTAATTTGAGAAAGACATTTGAAATAGAAAAGTTGCTAACATCAGTGGGTTTTATTTTACTGCTGTATAAATTGTTTTTTTGTTGGATTTGCATTGGAAAAGCATCATGAAAGCTGCATGTTTCTATTTCAATGTTTTATTGATATTCTCATTCATTCTCAGGAGATCATTTAGTCCCACTCAATGATCAAATATATGAATTAGTATATATATGGAAATATCTATAGTTAGGTATCGAGTTAGCTATCTAGACAGCTATCTATTTGTTCTAAATTCGCTCTCTAGCTAACTATTAGCTCATTAGTGATTTAGCTAGCTAGCTATCTAACTACCTTTCAATTAGCTAGCTAGCTAGCTTTCTATATACGTATTTCAGTTACTTCCGGGTTGAGTGAACGCTGGCACGTGTGGCTGCCGCTGCACACCTACGGAAAAACTTATCCTGTGACTGTAAAGTGACCTTGAGAGTTTTGAAAGGCGCTTATAACTGAAAATTATTATTATTATTTTCACTGTTTCTCTAGTCTAGGCGGTTTACGCCATGAACGGGTTCCGAGCCATTTGTGTTTCGAGCAGTTAAAATATTGAATGTAAATGAAATAACTACTTGAAATGTACAGCCCGAAAAGGAAACATTGATCCGATTTCCACAGGGCTCACCACCTCTGGGTGGGTGCAAGAGGGTCAGTGTCTTTTTAGTTGGGTGGCAGCATTCCAGTCCCTGTCCACAGAAACTTTTGAAAATGTATTAGTTCAATAAATAAAAAAGTAACCAATTAATGTGAAATTATACCATTGTAAATACATATATATTTTGAAATACTATTTGGCAAATGCCGCTAATGAGCTCTTGCCAGTCAAATGTACTTGTACCCTGTAATTACTTCTTTTATGTAATTTGTGAACACAACTTGTGCTCTGACAAAACTCTCAAGGACACTTTACAGTCACAAGATATTTTTTCTGTTTATGTTGCTGTTTTGCAGAAGAACTTCAAGCACACACACACACACACACACACACACACACACACACGCGCGCGCGCACGCGCACACACACACAAACACACACACACACATATATATATATATATATATATGAGATGAATAAAGGATATCTCATCTCAGTTTATATATTCAGTGTATATATTCACACGATGTGTCGGTCAGCAGGCGGGCTATGGCAGAATGTGCCACACACACACACGCACACACACACACACACACACACACACGCTCACACGCACACACACGCACACACACACACACACACACACACACACACACACACACACGCACACACGCACACACGCACACGCACACACACACACACACACGCGCACACATACACAGTCCTTGTATCGGATTCAACTGCTGCATTCACAAGTGATGTCAATCTACTTTCAAGTAAATCAAGGCAAAGGGAAACAGCATGCGATGATTTAGCATGTGTGCGGTGAGGGGTCACAATGTATCAGCACAGTCCAGCCTTTCCCCGGGAAGTACTTGAAAGGACTCTATTGAAGACACAGAGCCATTTCCTTCCATGCATTTCCCTGAGGGACATATAACACTTCCTTTCGAAATAATTTAAAGTTTCGGAGCGTGGCGATAATGCGTTCAAATGCCTAAAGCAATTTGGTCACACAGAGAACTAGTTGAATGTCTATCGATGAGAAGGTTTCTTCAGCCGTCATCTGTACAAAAGTGAAGGTTTCGGACGTTTCGCCTCCTATCCAAGAGACTTCGTCAGCGAACTAAAGTCTGACTGGTCGTATCGGCCCCATTTATATATCCCTAATGTCCAGACCTAGTGGCGCCGGACACAGCTATGATAGGTCCCTACTCTCAGGTTGGGGGGGGGCGCGGGACCCCCCCCTGTGGCCCCACTGATTGTTCCTACATTCCTGACTAACGATTGGCCTATTACCCCCACTCCCCCCGGTATCACCTCATCAGCATAACGACCCTCATCAGCATTGCGAAAGTTGCCTAACCTGTTTTGCCTGAGCAGGCTATTGTATGAACGATCCAAATTGAACCTCACACCACCAGACCGGTTTAATGAAGGATTTTGTTGTTTTATAAGAATCGCCTCTTTTACCCCCCTTTCAAACCATCTATGTTCTTTCGCTAAGATTTTAACCTCATTGTCGTCAAATGAGTGGTTAGTAGCTTTTAGGTGCAAATGTACTGCCGATTGAGGCCCACTAGTATTATCCCTGCGATGTTGATAAAGTCTTTTTTTGAGAATTTGTTGAGTACATTGGGGAGACTCAACAAATTCTCAAAAAAAGACTTTATCAACATCGCAGGGATAATACTAGTGGGCCTCAATCGGCAGTACATTTGTACCCCCCCAATGTACAATGAGTACATTGGGGAGACTCAACAAATTCTCAAAAAAAGACTTTATCAACATCGCAGGGATAATACTAGTGGGCCTCAATCGGCAGTACATTTGCACCTAAAAGCTACTAACCACTCATTTGACGACAATGAGGTTAAAATCTTAGCGAAAGAACATAGATGGTTTGAAAGGGGGGTAAAAGAGGCGATTCTTATAAAACAACAAAATCCTTCATTAAACCGGTCTGGTGGTGTGAGGTTCAATTTGGATCGTTCATACAATAGCCTGCTCAGGCAAAACAGGTTAGGCAACTTTCGCAATGCTGATGAGGGTCGTTATGCTGATGAGGTGATACCGGGGGGAGTGGGGGTAATAGGCCAATCGTTAGTCAGGAATGTAGGAACAATCAGTGGGGCCACAGGGGGGGGTCCCGCGCCCCCCCCAACCTGAGAGTAGGGACCTATCATAGCTGTGTCCGGCGCCACTAGGTCTGGACATTAGGGATATATAAATGGGGCCGATACGACCAGTCAGACTTTAGTTCGCTGACGAAGTCTCTTGGATAGGAGGCGAAACGTCCGAAACCTTCACTTTTGTACAGATGACGGCTGAAGAAACCTTCTCATCGATGGACCACTCCTGTACGACTGAGAGCTTACACAGACGTAGTTGAATGTCTGTATTTTGACACACAATGTTGATTTTAAAGCACATGTGTAGGTCCCAGTATTTATTTGTTATTTTTCTCATAATTGTAGGTGTAAACATTTCTTGATTTTTCAAGTACATACAGTTTCCAATAAGATATACTATATATACTATAAGGCACAGGTGTCAAAGTCAAGGCTCGGGGGCCAAATCTGGCCCTCCGCATCATTTTATTCATCCCGCGAAAGCAAATCAAACTTGTTAAATTCCATGATGATTGCTAAAATCTGAGCCAAAATTTCATATTTTTGGATGTCAACCACAATAAAAGTCATTATTCTTGACTTCAGATTTGAAAACGAGTTATTCATTAATTTGCTGTGAGCTCTATATGTAATATTTGAAGGGATTTAAACATTCTAATGGGTTCCCCAAATTCATAACGGCCCTCGAGAGGAAACCATAACTACAATGTGGCCCGCGGCAAAAAATGCCTTTGACACCCCTGCCGTAGAGTCTAAGGCAGGGGTGGGCAAACTTTTTGACTCGCGGGCCGCAATGGGTTCTAAAATTTGACAGAGGGGCCGGGCCAGGAGCATTTAGAGGGAGTGTTTGGGCCGGAAATACTAAACCTAAAGAATTAAAGGACAACCGACACCTCCGAACAAGTTATGTCCATCCATCCATCTTCTGCCGCTTATCCGGGGTCGGGTCGCGGGGGCAGCAGCTTCAGTAGGGAAGCCCAGACTTCCCTCTCCCCAGCCACTTCTTCCAGCTCGTCCTGGCGGATCCCGAGGCGTTCCCATGCCAGCTGGGAGACATAGTCTCTCCAGCGTGTTCTGGGTCGTCCCCGGGGTCTCCTGCCAGTGGGGCATGCCCGGAACACCTCACGAGGGAGACGTCCCGGGGGCATCCTAATCAGATGCCCGAGCCACCTCATCTGGCTCCTCTCGATGTGGAGGAGAAGCGGCTCGACTTTGAGCCCCTCCCGGATGACCGAGCTTCTCACCTTATCTCTAAGGGAGAGCCCGGACACCCGACGGAGAAAGCTCATTTCGGCCGCTTGCATCCGGGATCTCGTTCTTTCGGACACAACCCATAGCTCGTGACCCTAGATGAGGGTTGGGACGTAGATCGACCGGTAGATTGAGAGCTTTGCTTTTTGGCTCAGCTCCTTCTTCACCACGACAGATCGGTACAAAGTCCGCATCACGGCAGACGCCGCACCGATCCGCCTGTCGACCTCTCGATCCCTTTCACCCTCACTCGTGAACAAGACACCCAGATACTTAAACTCCTCCACTTGAGGCAAAATCTCCTCCCCGACCCGGAGAGGGCACTCCACCCTTTTCCGACTGAGAACCATTGTCTCAGATTTGGAGGTGCTGATTCTCATCCCAGCCGCTTCACATTCGGCTGCGAAACGCTCCAGCGAGAGTTGGAGAGCTCCACTTGAAGGCCCCAACAGTACAACATCATCTGCAAAAAGCAGAGATGCTATACTGAGGCTACCAAAACGGAAACCTTCAACGCTTCGGCTGCGCCTAGAAATTCTGTCCATAAAGGTTATGAACAGAATCGGTGACAAAGGGCAGCCTTGGCGGAGCCCAACCCTCACTGGAAACGATTCCGACTTACTGCCGGCAATGCGAACCAGACTCTGACATCGGTCATATAGGGACCGAACGGCCCGTATCAGCCGCTCCTGTACCCCATACTCCCGAAGTACCCTCCACAGAACTCCACGAGGGACACGGTCAAACGCTTTCTCCAAGTCCACAAAACACATGTAGAGTGGTTGGGTGAATTCCCATGCGCCCTCGAGGACCCTGCTAAGGGTGTAGAGCTGGTCCACTGTTCCGCGGCTGGGACGAAAACCACACTGTTCCTCCTCAATCTGAAGCTCGACTTTCCGACGGACCCGCCCCTCTAGGACCCCTGAATAGACCTTTCCAGGGAGGCTGAGGAGTGTGATCCCTCTGTAGTTGGAACACACCCTCCGGTCCCCCTTTTTAAAAAGGGGGACCACCACCCCGGTCTGCCAATCCAGAGGCACTCTCCCCGATGACCACGCAATGTTGCAGAGGCGTGTCAGCCAGGACAGCCCCACAACATCCAGAGCCTTTAGGAACTCCGGTCGGATCTCATCCACCCCTGGGGCCTTGCCACCGAGGAGCTTTTTAACCACCTCGGTGACTTCAGTCACAAGGATCGGAGGGCCCACCTCGGAGTCCCCAGACACTGCTTCCTCCAACGAAGGCGTGTTGGTGGAGTTGAGGAGGTCTTCGAAGTACTCTGCCCACCGGTTCACGACGTCTCGAGTCGAAGTCAGCAGCGCCCCACCCTCACTGTACACAGTGTTAGTGGTGCACTGCTTTCCCCTCCTGAGACGCCGGATGGTGGACCAGAATTTCCTCGAAGCGGTCCGGAAGTCGGCTTCCATGGCCTCACCGAACTCTTCCCATGCCCGTGTTTTTGCCTCGGCGACCACCGAGGCTGCATTCCGCTTGGCTAGTCGATACGTGTCAGCTGTCTCAGGAGTCCCACAGACTATATAAGCCCGGTAGGACTCCTTCTTCAGCTTTACGGCATCCCTTCCTACTGGTGTCCACCAGCGAGTACGGGGATTGCCTCCACGACAGGCACCAACCACCTTACGGCCGCAACTCTGATTTGCTGCCTCAGCAAGGGAGGTACGGAACATGGTCCATTCGGACTCAATGTCCCCCACTTTTGCCTTTGCCTTTGGCTCACATTGCACCCGACCCCTCTGGCCCCTCCCATGGGTGGTGAGCCCTTGAGAAGGGGGACCCACGTTTCCTCTTCGGGCTGAGCCCGACCGGGCCCCATGGGTGTAGGCCCGGCCACCAGGCGCTCGCCAATGAGCCCCATGGTGAATCGTTGTGTGCTGCACCAAGGCTACTATTTGATACTAGTTGACACAAATTCCCAGCAGACAAATCAGCCCATTTCCAACGGAGCTTGGGTGCCATCTTCTGCATTTTCTGGGTGCTACATTGCTGTCATTGACGGCTCGAATTGACATGGGATTGCAAACATTGCAAACATTGCAAACATTTATGCTTTCCTTTTCAGAACTATTTGAATCATATTCATAACTGGATGAGTAACAAGAAAGCATCTTCTCCGAATCTGAAGCCATTGTTTTGATTCTCGAGCAAGGCAAGACATCTTGGCGTGACGTCATGAACACGGGGGTGGGACCTTCTGAAACTGGCCATTTCCGGATTCATTTTGAAATCATTTTTATTGGTGTTTTTCATTTGACTAAAAATATCAGCCTGCATGTTTTGGGTATTTTAGATGCTATAAAACGTTTTTCTGATGTCAGTAGGGAACCAAAAAAAATGATGCCGGGTGTCCTTTAAACATAGTGTGTACAAACCTCATAGCACAGTAAGAACACTACAACCCAATTTATTAACTGTCTTTCAAATGTGAAACATATCCCTGATCAATTAATAAATTTGTCTCAAGGAATATGCAAGATATGGCATTTACAGACTATTTCGCAGGTACTGGGAGGAAGAAATGGAAATAGATTAAAATAACATATGCACTGTGATTTATCAAGATTGCGTCTGTTTTTAATAAGTTTCAATTAACGGTGCAAAGTTAAGAAATCAACATCTATTGAAAAATTGAATCACTTTCAACATTCAAAACATATTATTCCACAACGAAATATTCAAGCTCAATAATACCTACTTGTGTTAAACTCCGCTAAATCATGGATGGATTGTCCTGAGCGCGCGCTCTACAAACTCGCCACGGACGCCCTCGCCTTCACGCGCAAACAGTACACGTGTCCCAAGCACACAAACATAGGCTACCTCCAGTTGAAATTTGCATACTCGGCACGGCAGCCAATCAGAAGTCTGCTTCTTTCTTCCGGACTTTCGCAAGCGTTATAAGGTTGTGCATTTGCATATCATTTTCCAAAATAGATGCACAGAACCTCAGCCCAGAAGAAACATGTGTGACGCTAAAAAACGTAAATTTATATTAAACCGTGACTGTAAAGTGTACGTGAGAGTTATGAAAGGGGCTTAGTGGCTTGTAGCTAGCAATGCAAACATTGCATTGTGCACCATGGTGACAAATGACGACTGCAGCGCAATCTGCAGCCTTGGACATTTGCTGTAAATTAAGCAAGGTAACATTTGTGGTAGGTACATCCTTAGTTAATATAAAAAAACTTAATACTTTGTTTCAAGTTGTGAAAAACTGGGCAGGCAACTTTTCAGAGGTGTCTGCCCTTTTGTCCGCTACCTTTTTGTCACGTGTTTCAGACACTGTTTTTACTATAATTTGGACAAGTTCGGCGGGCCGGATTAAAAAGCCTAACGGGCCGTATGTGGCCCGCGGGCCGTAGTTTGCCCATTCCTAGTCTAAGGGGATATTCTCCTCGCTACTAAGGGGCACTTCAGAAATTACTGTATATTTAAAATTCATATTTATTGTTTTTTTTTATATCAATACTGTAGTGGATATGTTATTTCTGCTCTTCTGTGGGTTAAGAATGCTGCTTCGTGTCACAAAGAGGGTACAGAAAGTACCGAAGATTGAATGACTCTCCGTGTCTTTGTGTTGTCATATTCGAAAAAGACATAGAGAAAGAGAGAGACAGAGGAAAGACAGAAAGACAGCGAAAGAGAGAGACCGAGAGAGATAAAAGAGAAAAAGGGAGAGACAAAGAACAACAGAAATAGATTGAGAGGGTGAGAAGAGAGAAAGCAAGATAGAGAGAGATACAGAACGAGAGAGCGAAAAGAGGGAGAAAAATAAATAGAAAGAGAGAGTGACAGAGAAAGAAGAGAGCGAAAGGGAGAAAGCGAGATAATAGAATACCACAAACAAATGAATACTGAAAATATGACTAGACAACACCAAAGAATGTTGGGCTTTGATTATTCTTCCTTTTTATGTGCTTGCTTTTATGTAACACGAGCTCATAACGCAGATGGCGTTTGCCTAACGAGAGACGTCACTTTTGCTTCCGCTTTGTAAAAAAAAGATAAACAACAAAAATGCAACTGTGCCATGACCAGTCAATATTTAACGACGCCCCGCCCCTCTCCTCGTTAAACCATTCCCCGACATACTACGAGTGTACGAATAACAAACATGCACGCAGTGTGCAACTTCTGCAAGCGTGTACGTGTACGTGCACGCGCGCGTGTGCGTAGAGCGCCGCATTCAGAGAGTCTAGGAGGAAGGGGCGTGACTTCACTTGGACCTCTCTCCTGGAAAAAAACATCTCTGATCCAGTTCAGGTGCTGAAAGCAACCAAATTAGACGTGTCTTTTGGTGGCTCCTCGTCCCGGACGACTGCCACTGGCCCTTCTCCCTCTGCCGTGACCCAGCCTTCACAGCAAATCCGCTTCAAATTTCACCGCAAAAGGGGATTATTTGTCACCAGGAGGGCGACGTTTGTAGTTAAAAACAAGGACGGAAGTTTGCGGTATTTTCTCACGTCTCCTCCCACTTTTTAATTTCGCAATTCCTGCTTTTGAAGATATTGCAGTACACTGGGAACAGTTTCGTACGATCCCCAAAGGTATGTATTTTATTATTTTTTCCCAGTCTTTTATATGTATTTTCACTTTTCTTTATCCCACTTCTGCGTGGTGGAAATGTACCTGAACGCAATTCAGGTAAGCGCAAGAATCAGGAAGTCAAGGCGACCTGTTTATGAAACGAGTCATTGTGAAAACCATAAACAAACATATGCCAACTATTATTATACTATTATTCATCGTTAACGTTCATCTCGCGGAAAAACAGTTGATGTGTACATTAGTCTCCTTGGTATGTAGACGACCAGCCAAGTTAAGCGTACACTCGTGTGTTTCTAATACAACCACTCAGAGGTTTAAAAAAATAAGTAAATAAATAAAAACAAACAAGTACTTCTCTATTGAAGTAATACATTATAATGAATGACTTAAGTGTGAATAAAATCGAGTTCTAACAAAACACCAGATGTTCCCATGACGAATAAATACTCGACTGAATGTATCGTTTGTCAAAAACCTCAAGGGATAATCTAACCACGCTCATCGCTGACATTCGCGTTGTATCAAATGTCGACGTGTGAACTATGCAAGTCTCAATTCTTTACCGGAAGCATCCAAAAACGTTGTCCTTTTGGCCATTTGAAGGAACAGCTATTTTAATTTATCAGCTGTCAATCGTATCACATGGTGGTGACCATGCCAGCAGCACAGTTTTGTGGTTCTAGGTTTAAATATCAAGATTTGATATGTTCTTCATGGTTTCCTCCCACAATCCAAAAACATTTTATGCCCATTGAATACAGAATTGTAGTAAGAAGGCTGCAATTGACTGGAGACCACTCTTGGGTCTACCCCGGAACAGAAGATCAATGGCTGAGTGAACAGAAAATTGACCATACCGTAGCTTTCACGATGCAGTGCTTTTGTCATCAAAATACCTCAAATTCTTAATTGGCTTTGTTACCCGAAGCGTTTCCATTGTCTAAATTCTACGGCTGAACTTGAATTTGACTGCGGTTGATTTTTGTCCTCCTCAAACGAGTTGGAGGCATGCTGAACAACCAGTTTTGTCTCTCCTTTTTGAAATTTTGTTTGACCCGAGCGACCTCTCCAAGTGTGTGAAAAGTCTGTAAGCATGTCGCTGAAACAGCACAAAAAAGTGAAATACTTAATAAATCAAAGTGCCCAGAGGCATGCAAGAACTGTTGACAGAAAAAGCAGTGATAATGTGCGGATGATGCCCTGGCATTTGTAACTACACAACTGCTTTGCAAGCCCGCTGCAGTTTCCAGTGTGTTTTTGTCCTGAGCTCAGGAAAAATCCAAAACAAAACAACATGAAGTTAGTTGCCTTTATTTAATATTGTTAAATTCCAACCACAGAGAAGTTCCACTATAATATTGTTGCATTTCTTAGTTATTCATTTTTGGATTTATTGCGGTTTGTGTACAGGTTAAGTTGAATATTTGTGGGGGATTGAGTGACACACTAGTGATTTGGTGACCGTTTCATTTGCATTTTTTTTAACTGGAATGACAATTTATCCCTTAAAGGACAACCGACATCTCCGGACAAGTTGTGTCCATAATTTGTAAAATGGCTTGAAATGACTTCTACTGAGCGTATTTTAATAAGATTACACCGCATATAGCTATATTTTACGTTTTAAGACTCATGTTGAATATTCAGGAAGTCTTGTTTTTGAGTTGGTGACGAGTCCGTACGTGACGTCACTAAAGGAACGCCCCTGACCGAAAAAAAGACTCATTGTAGCGGTCCTTCCATCACGTCAATGTATTTTGCTGCACTTGTTTGGTCTGGGGACCTCGTGTTGCACCCAAAGGCCGCCAGAAGACGGCGTCCAAGCTCCATAGAAGTAATTTATCAGCCTGTGGAAACGGAGGTGGCCACAGGAGATCGCCATGTTGTGCCTCTTTTTCGGTGAGACATTTCCCCTCAATGTTGCCTCAAAATGGCACTGAATAAATTATTTAATCGATTGCAAACATGTATGCATTCCTCTTCAGAACTATTTGAATCATATTCATAACTGGATGTGTAACAAGAAAGCATATTCTCCGAATCTGAAGCCATTGTTTTGATTCTCCAGCAATGCAAGATGTCTTGGAGTGATGTCACGAACCGGGGGCGGGAATTTCTGAAAATGGCCAATTCGCAGCTCAATTTTTTTGCAGATTTTGGACACTTTAAGTCATTTTTATTGGTGTTTTGCATATGAATAAACATATCATAGTGCGTGTTTTGGGTATTTTAGATGCTATAAAACGTTTTTCTGATGTCAGTTAAGAAACAAAAAAGTGACGTCAGTTGTCCTTTAAGTGAAACGGAAAGTTCTACTCTTGTTTGTGTTTTGCCCCAATGGGAAATCTTGGATCCTGGAACATGTGCTTTTGTTTTTGATGTACAGTCTTTCCTCTGCCGGACAAAAGTGAGAAATAGCCGATGAGTGAGTCAGCACCCCGTGGGTGATCCGTTTCGTTTTGCTGGCCCAAATTTGCCATTGTTGTCAACCACAACCACACTCAGTTTGTTGGGAAGCCAGGCTAGTTTCTGAGAAAGTACATTTTGGCACCCGAATGGGACTTCAGTATAATAATATTCAGTAAAATTTGTCCTTCCGCATGCCACGAAATAGGCATTGCTAATGAGCTCGTCCATCAGTCAATCAAATGCTGATGACTTGACACCAAACCGTCAACTTCCTCTGCCCCATCCCGACTTGCTGATTCGTCTCTTTGGGTAATTGGTCCGAGCTGCAAGCTCGTGCATTTTCTAAATGGCCGTGGAGAAAGAAGCTCTGGACTTTTTTTACTTGACACTTCTGAGTGAAACGTTTTATTTGCGGACTTCCGGACTTCCTCTATTGCCTTAAAGCAAACAAAATACATCATATTTGCTTATAAAACTGCTCAGCTCGGAAGATTCCTTCATTGGCTATTCGTTTTTTGGTTGTTGCTACATTTTTAGCAGTCGACACGGATCCAAGTGTTACCAAAATGTCTTACAATGTTCGAATGTACTTTTTCAACTTGTTTTGAATTGAGTTGTTTGCCTGATTTATTTAATTCTTATTCGGGGGGGTGCAAAAGGGGGTTTTGATCTAGCTGATGCAGTGACCTAATTGCCACACTGGGATCAATGGTTTCCTTTTTCTTGGGTATTAACGTGATGCTCTCGATCAGTGCTTGTGGGAAATGTTAATGGGATGGAGAGAAAAAAAAAGATCATTTATGGCCGTTATTCAATTTCAAGCGGGATCAACCAAAGGTTATTGAGGCTATTGATTTTATTTTAAAGGGGATCCGTTTCCTCGTGGATGGGTTTTATTAGGCAATCGTGAAATGGCAGATTATGGCATGCTGTAAGAATGCTGACGCAGGCTCGTCATCCTTTCACTATGTGTCACTTTAACCTTTGTGGCCTGTAACCTGGTCCGGCCGAGTCTAAAAACATGCCCGGCGTGGTCTGTGTCGTCAAAATGTGTCACGGCTCGCTTGGATGAAATCTAAATTAAATGTGTGGAATAGTTTCTTTGGGTCCACGAACGCGGTTTTGTATTTTATTTTAATACAAGTATGCTTACAAAAACTAATGAGATTTCATTTGAACACAACTTTATTGATTGCCTCTTATTCGTGTTCTCTTCCAGATCACACCCGATAATACCTGCCATCTTTTTTTAATGATTTATTTATTGATTCCTTTTCTTGATTTATTTATTGATTTGATCTGTCTCCGATTGATTGATTGATTGATTGGTTTGGTTGTTTGTTTGTTTGTTTGTGTATGTACAGTGATACCTCCGCATACGAACGCTTCAACTCATGAAGTTTCCGGCTCACGAACATTAAATTCGCGAGCATGTAGTCTTGGCTGACGAACTAGTTTTCATCAGACAAACCAAATCACACGGGCGAACAGCGCCACGTTGGCTGGCGGAATTGTTGTTCATCACCCCCGTTCTTTGAGTGCGAACGTGGTTTGTTATCGAGTGTAGTGCTTTTGCTATTACGAGACCGAAAAAAAACCCACCACAGGCTATTGTTAAGCCGAAGAAGACACAACAGATCATCGGAAAACACGAACGAGGTGGCGTTTGTGTGACTTAGCATCCCAGTACCAGTACGCTAAGTTCACCATTGCTACCATCTGTGGGAACAAGGAAGCTATTAAGGGTGCATGTGTGGCTAAAGGTATTTCTGTGTATCAGGCAATAGAAGAGGTTGAAAAATATCTGTTGATTTGGGTTAAGGAAAAGCAGCTAGCAGGTTGACAGTGTGAATGAGGGTATCATCGCTGAGAAAACACAGCAACTTCACTTGGATATCAAGAGGCAACTACATCAAAGACCATCCCAAAGATAAAGCACCTTTATTATATAGTACAGTTTATTTCTTTAATTACAGTGTAAATAGCACATTTATTACACGTAAAATAAGGTATATTTTGTGTAGTTTTAAAGGACAACCGACGCCACCGCCCAAGTTGTGTCCATAATTTGTAAAATCGGTTCAAATGACTTCTACTGAGCGTATTTTACAAACATTACACCGCATATACCTATATTTTACGTTTTAAGACTTGCGCTGAATATTCAGGAAGTCTTGTTTTTGAGTAGGTGACGATTCCTGACGTCACGTCACGGAAGGAACGCCCCTGACCGAGAAAAGGAGACAATGCATTTTGCGGTACTTTGTTTGGTCTGAAAACGTCGTGTTGATCCGTGATGGCGAAATTAGAAGGAAAACATAAATAACGCGATGGTGAATCGTTGTGTGTTGCACCAAGGCAACTACGGTAAAGTCTCGTTAAATCGATATTCTCGGGAGTCGGAAAAAATATCGATATAGCCGGACTATCGATATTACCGATCCTGCGTCATGTAAATTTTCTCCTTGCGTTCATAGAAATAGTATCGGAATAAGCAGTACTATCGATATAACCGATATCGATATAACGAGACTTTACTGTATTTGATATTTACTAACACAAATTCCAAGCAGACAAATCAGCCCATTTCCAACGGAGCTTTGGCGCTATCTTCTGCATTTTATGGGTGCAACATTTCTGTCCAGATACCTCAAAATGACGGAATAACTTCTTTAAAGGACAACCGACGTCTTCGGACAAGTTGTGTCCATAATTTGTAAAATGTCTTCAAATGACTTCTACTGAGCGTATTTTACAAAGATTCACTGCATATAGCTATATTTCACTTTTTAAGACTCGCGCTGAATATTCCGGAAGTCTTGTTTTTGAGTTGGTGACGAGTCTGAACGTTACGTCACTGAAGGAATGCCCCTGACCGAAAAAAAGACACATTGTAGCAGTCTTTCCATCACGTAAATGCATTTTGCTGTACTTTGGTCTGAAAACATCGTGTAGGACCAAAAAGAGGCAGAAGAGGGCAACAAAGCTCCATTTAAGGAATTAATCAGCCTGTGGAAACGGGCTGATTATTTCCTTACACGGCTTTGTCGCCATTTTTCTGCCTCTTTTGTGGGACGTTACATTGCAGTCCAGATGCCTCAAAATGACATGGAATAAATTATTTAATCGATTGCAAACATGTATGCTTTCTTCTTCAGAACTATTTGAATCATATTCATACCTGGATGAGTAACAAGAAAGCATCTTCTCCGAATTTGAAGCCATTGCTTTGATTCTCGAGCAAGGCAAGACGTCTTGGCGTGACATCACAAACAAGGGGGCGGGACCTTCTGAAATTGGCCACTTCCGGGCTCAATTTGAAGTAGTTTTTGGACACTTTAAGTCATTTTTATTGGTGTTTTGCATTTGACTAAAACTATCATCCTGCGTGTTTTGGGTATTTTCGATGATGTAAAACGTTTTTCTGATGTTAAGTTCGGAAACAAAAAAGTGGTGTCGGTTGTCCTTTCAGGCTTATTTAGTTGAAAATTATGTTTTATGGAGACCTGAGAACGCATTATTCTCATTTTAATGGTTTCTTATGCGAAATAAATGTTAGCAAGACAAACTTTTCGCCTTACACACACTTTCTGGGAACCAATTAAGTTCGCGAGCTGAGGTATTACTGTATTTATTTATTTGTCTCTCTACCTAGCTAGATATCCATTTATTTATGACTTTGTTTATGGATGTATTTATTTGTCTACCTATTTATTTATTTATTTATTTATTTCTCTACCTATTTATTTCTCAATTTTTTATTTATTCATTCATGAATTTATTATTTGTGTTTCTGGTTATTTATGTGTTCACTTATCTATTTCTCTACTTATTTATCTATATTTATTTATTTGTTCAGTTGTTTGTATATTAATTTGTTGTATCTATTTCTGTGATATAGTGCAAGTGCAATTGTGCACTTGGCTCTTAAGCAAGTCTGATCTTAAGTGATTGCTTTGGAATCTTGTTGCCATGGAGGCCAGCTGCAAAGTACAGACCCACAATCCCGCCGCTGTTTTAATTTAATTGCACGACAACGATGACTGTAAATGCGTTCTTTGAGCACTTAAACTCAAAATGGCTTCTTATAAGTGTGCCATGGTTGCCGCGTCATCATCTGTTCGGGATTCCTGGAATTCCGCACTGGCAAATGTTGCCTGACTGGTTGCGGCAGAAACCTTGCGGTAAGGTTTGTGTGTGTTTAAAGAAAACATTTTTTTGTGTCAAGACATGTTGAGTAACCTTTAGTTAAAATAAGACTTTTGTAATGCACATTCCTGAATATTTGTGTCATCTGGAATGGCGCAAGATCAAAAGGTGCCTGTACGAAAGATACGGTGTGTTCCTCTCGAGGGGGTCAGTAATGTAATAAAAGCCACTGGCACACTCAGTGCAAGCATTCGCTCTGAAGTCATCATCTGCGCATGAACATATATATGCTGGTTAAAAAAAAATGCTTTGAAGATTCTGTTTTTCAGGGAACTGGGTCATGACCAGAGGTTCTACCTGACCCAAATGCCAGACAGATGGGCAACGCTTAATTGGCAAAGTTTTAAATTTTCCATCATTGGGTGCTGGGTGGCGGACTCTTGTGGCAGATTTGAAACATCAAATGCGGATTTGGCACGAGAGCCTGTTAAGCGTTGCTTCACCTTTTTTTTTTTTTTTATGCAAGTACACTGTAAATGTCAACATCTCCGATCATAAAAAAATAAGTTAGTTACTGTTTGTAATTTTGTTAAAATAGAACAGCCACAAAGTTGGATTTGGTAGACGTTAATAAAAAACCAGACCTACATAGAATGATTGTTGGCTCAGGATATTTTCGTTATCGTTCATCTTGGTTAATGTTTCGCACACACACGGGAGCTTAATGAATGACAATAATGAGATTCAAATAGTTACAAGTTCTGGCTACTGTTTGTCCCTTTTTTTGTTGTCGATTTGTTTGTCAATGCCTGTCGAAACGAGTGGACGCGAATGCACGTCGTTGCCCGGTCCACACTCCATTTCGACCTTGGCCTCTGTTTTAAAGGCTGTTTGTAAAAGATAATGTGCAAGCTTTGTTGACATTCCTTAAAATCACAACTTCAGCGAAGGTTGGGAACTTTTTTTTATTGTGTCAATTTCTAAAGGCCACTGTGTTACCGTACTAAATTTATGAAGATGTAATAAATGTGAAGGATGTGCAACATTCTAAGTCTGAAATCCAAATGACCTCATTGTTTATGTGTTGGACAGAACCTGAACGTGGATCCAGGTGAATTTGATGAATCTTCAACGGAGCACTGAATATCCTGAGCAGCTTTACAAATATGTGGCGAGATGATTCAGCTGCGGTTTGGAATCTCACCTGTGGAATATTAAACTTCACAAACTTCTTACATGGATTATAATTTTTTCCCTTCTTTATTTAAATTTGAAGACCTTCCTCGTCTACGCAAGACTTGGAGAAGTTGCCCATGTGTAGCAGGGCGTCATTTGCAGCTCCCGGGATCACATAGCCCCCCAGACTTTTTTTGAGGGGGGGCTTGATTTATACCTCCCAGGGGCAAAAAGACCACCGTCCGCCATTGTGAAGGACCCGACTTCGGGAGCCAATGGCTTTACTCAGGTTGTTCAGGAAGCCCGGCAGCAATCTAGGGAAGGGCTACCAGCCAGGGAGTATGATGTCTCTGGCCCCCACCAAAGGATTACTGAACGAACCGGGTCAGAACAGCTGCTTTCTCAACAGCGCCGTGCAGGTACTGCTTTGCTTATTTTTGCCGTGTCTTCGGTGTGGCTCTCAATACGTCCATGCACAGTGATGCGGGTTGAACAACTACACGCTCATCCTCTTGATAGCTGAAGTCCAGTTATCATGTTTCCACCCGTCACTATTCATAAAACACAATAACAGTTTTGTGTGCACCTACTTTTGGAAGTGAATGGAGGTAAGATCGGCTTCATTATACAGTGGTCTCTCGTGGTTCACATTCTGCAGCTTTAGCCGGATTTTCATTTTTTGCGAATGGTAGCAAAGGTAGCGAATAGTCAGTCTCATCAGAGTTCGTTCAAGGTCGCAAAAATTCACCTGACGTTTAATAGGGATTTGAGTGCGGCCAAAATTTCAATTATGTGGACCAAGTATGACTTTGAATGATGCAAACAAAAAAAGACATCGCTTGGCAACATTTTACAGAATTAAATATGGTCCTTCAAGTGGGGACTGCAGACATATACAATAACCTATACCTGAGTTGTCAAATCCAGCAATGCATTTTCAATAGTTTGTTCAGTTATTGTAAAAGGGTAGACGAATCTCAACCTTATATTTATTACACAAGACAATTTCACATTTCGGGACAGATTTTTGTTATTTGACATCGGGTCTCCACTTTGTCACCATGTAAAATACTTTATGTCAGTTACAATTGGTGATACTAAGATTGGATTGGATTTGCCTTTATTGGTCTCGCAGTGGAGACATTTACATTTCACAGCAGCAAAGTGATGAACGGAATGAAAGTAGAAAAACAAAATACATGAGCTGCTGGAAAGGCAGCCACTCTCACAGAGCCGTCTTGAAGTCAAAAGAACAAAAAAAACTAAATAACAAATAATATGACAGCACAATATGACATTACAAAGACACCTAGAGTCATTCCTTCTGAAGCACTTTCTGTACCCTCTTTGTTACATGAAGCAGAAGATATTCATGGTATGTTTAATACAAATCCAAGTTTGACCCTTTCAATACTTCCTAGCAGAAAAGGTGCTGATGATTTACGTGGGACAGGAGATATAATACACTCTTTTCGTCAATGGATGCTACAGCTTTGCGTTTGCTTTCAAAATTTAGCTTGTAGCAGACATGCGCATTCCACCATAACTTCTCTGATCCACTGGTGAAAATGATGCTTTGATCCTCTCCTCTTTCATCTAGAACTGTTTCATACAATAAAGAGGGTGCAAAAAGTGCTTAAATTTGAATGACTGTCTGTGTCTTTTGTGTTGTGTCACATTGTTATTTTGTTTTTTTCGTTTTTTTTTTTTACTTCAAGAGTGGCTGCTTATACGGCAGCTCCTGTATTCATTTTTCTACTTCTTCCTCTTACTTTCATAACTTTGCTGGTGTGAAATGTTAATGTGTCCAATGCGAGACTAATAAAGACTAATCCAATCCAATTAGAACGTTTTTAGAGAAAACATATTAGTATCCGTTCAAGATGACTGCCCTCTGGCAGCTGCCAACAGAGGCAGTCCATGTTATTATCGTATTTTCCGCTGTATAAGGCCCACCCAAACGCCTTGATTTTCTTCAATAGATGACCCTGCACCTTATACGCAGGTGTGCCTTATATGTGAAGTATTATTGAGCCACAAGAGGTCTCACAACTCACAACATTTCCTCCTGTAGAAGTGCACCCTCTACTGTGGCGCCATATAATGTAGTGTGCTTAATTGGTAGACTTTTATCTATTTACATATTATCAGTGACGTGCAGTCAGGGGAGGCGGGTGAGGCCGTGCCTCACCTGTTATCATGGAAATATCAAATGAAAAAATAAATTAAACAGTTATATTTATTTAGTGATTTGTACTTTAAAGTTCTTTTACATTTAACTTCACCATTTTTGAATTATTATCCACCCATCCATCCATTTTCCGTACAGCTTATTCCTCATTAGGGTCGCGGGGGATGCTGGAGCCTATCTCAGCTGTCTTCGGGCACGAGGCGGGGGACACCCTGAATTGGTTGCCAGGCAATCGCAGGTTATTTTGAATTTTCACATTTAGCGTTCAAATACGAAAAGTAGAGACGATCTGTGAGGCAGCAGCCGGCTGAGCCTCACCACGGATTGCGCAGTCACTAAGCTAACTGCGCTGGCTTGCTCTGCAGTGAGACCGCATTGCTGTCCCTCTGCGTATCGCTATTAAAGTGTTCAAACACTTTTAGTATATGAACTAGATTTTTACAGTTTAGCTGGTGTATATAATGTTGAGTCACTTAACATTATAAATACTGTACTACAGGGTTTATTTTATTTTATTTTTATCAAAACTGTGCATTGGTGAGGCACATTGTTCTCCTGCCTCACGACAGGGGGCGCTGGTGATTACAGCGATTCTTTTTGCGCCTCCTCGGCTGCAGAATAATAGAATTAGTGAGAGAAAGCTACAGTAAACAGTGAGCAAGTTAAGTGCACCCATCCAGTCATTTTTTTCGTGTTGCTTGGCCTTATTTTCAGAATGGAGGATTACATATCTAAATTGAAATAAATAGAGAGACTTTTAAAACTGAAGAAAGATAAGGAAGGCTTCTACAAAGAAGGTATAGATGCCTTTCTTCAGAAGGAGCGGTGTGTGAACTTAATTTATAAGTAAAGGTAACACGATAATACCGTTTTTTTTTCCTTTTTTTTCTATGCTAAAGTTTATATAAAGAATGCTGACATGACATTTTAAACAAAACACGTTAACTGTTGCCCATCAAATGGTGAGTAAGCTACTCTGTAGTGTTCATGTTTGTAAATCTGACTGTGATGACGTCAGTGCCTCACCAGCCATGAACCTCACCGCACATCACTGCATATTATATTTGGAAAACTGTTTTCATTCATTGAAGGTGCGCCTTATATATGAAAAAAAGTTTTAAAATGGCTTTCGTTGAGGTTGTGCCTTATAATGCCTGATAGTGTGCAAAATACAACAATTCAATGTTCCATTCGTTGGGGGTGCGCCTTATACTCCGGTACTCCTTATACGCTGGAAAATACGGTACATGCGCTGCGGCCACAGTTCATATTATCGCATATAGAATGAGTAATAAGGCGTGATGAGGTAGAAATATTTTGGAGACATGAGCTGGCGCTCTTTTTAAAGATGATGTCATGTCCTTGTCAAGATGAACGATTGAACTGTGTGTGGCTGACTATCGCCACAAATGTCCACTTGATCTGTTAGGTTTCAAGTGAGAGGAATTTAAAGTAAAAAATAAAACCAACACTGTTACTAGGTCACATTTTTGTGAATTGCGTACAGTTGATGACATATAGGACGGAATTGTGTTGATGAGCATTCATACTGGAAAGATGATTATGCGATTAATATCAGTGACAGAGGTCATAATTGGCTTTTAAAAAAATCTGAATGATAGTGCATGGGGAAAAAATCTGATTCATGTCACATATTTGAGATGTGTTGAGACAACCCTTATTCGTCTCACATCCGAGAAATTCCTAATTCACAGCAGCAAAGTTATGAAAAGAAGAGAGAGAAAAAAAGTAGAAAGACAAAATACAGGATGCTGCTGTGAAGGTAGCCACTCTCGCGAGTCAAAACAACAAAAACAAAGTAACAAATAATATGACACAACACAAAAGACAGATATTTGTCTGTTGTACTGTTGTCAAATGGAATCCCTTTTAACAAACAGGGTTGTACATATTATGACATTTATGTTTGCGTGATGTGGCGTGAGATTTTCCAAAATATGTGCCTCGCAAACAGTTGGGAAATTCTGAATCCGATGAGGTCAGCAAAGTGATAACTCTGTTGTTCAAACTTCACACGTCTGTGCCTTGGTATACCACAGGCCAATGGCAACTTCGAACTAGCAACAAGGAAAGCGGCTACAACCAAATACCTCCAGCGGGTTAGGCAAGTCCTCAGAAGCCAGCTCAATGGCAAGAACAAGACCCGGGCAATAAACAGCTATGCCCTGCCAGTGATCAGATACCCTGCAGGAATAATAAGGTGGCCAAAGGAAGAGATTCAGACCACGGATGTTAAGACCCGAAAACTCCTCACCATGCATGGAGGGTATCATCCCAAGTCCAGCACCCTGAGACTGTACACAAGCCGTAAGGAAGGAGGCCGGGGACTAGTGAGTGTGAGAGCCACTGTCCAGGATGAAACATCCAAGCTCCATGAATACATCAAAGAGAAGGCTCCAACGGATGATGTACTCAGAGAATGTCTCAGGCAATGGGGAACAGAGGATGAGGTGCTGGAAGAGGGACAATCATGGGAGGAAAAGCCTCTACACGGGATGTACCACCGAACAATAGCAGAAGTGGCTGATCTCAAGAAGTCCTATCAGTGGCTAGAGAGGGCTTGCCTAAAGGACAGCACAGAGGCACACATCCTGGCTGCTCAAGAGCAGGCCCTGAACACCAGAGCATCGAGGCAGGGATATACCACACCAGACAAGACCCAAGGTGTAGGTTGTGCAAAGAGGCACCTGAGACAATCCATACCCTCAAGCTTCCTGGCCTCTGGTAGAGGACCCGAGCTAAAATGGGGGACAGACACCACCCATGAGGGGTGAGACGAGGATTTTATATATGTATATATATATCCGATATCGATATAACGAGACTTTACTGTATACACTGTTTACTGTATACAGTAAAGTCTCGTTATATCGATATCGGATATATCGATAGTCCCGGTTATATCGATACTATTTCTATGCACGCACGGAGAAAATTACATGCAAACAGGGTCGGATATATCGATAGTCCCGGTTATATCAATATTTTTTCGGACTCCCTTGAATATCGATATAACGAGACTTTACTGTATATATATATATATATATATATATATATATATATATATATATATATATATATATATATACACAGTGACACCTCAACTTACAAACTTTTTGTCTTACAAACATCAAATTTATGAAAATGAAACCTTACAATAAGCACTGTTTTCATAATACACACCCACCACGGCTGGCGGAGTGATCTTCGGTGGAAGCACCAGAGGTTAAGTTACCAACAGTCCTTATGGAAGGTGACTCTCCTTCCATAAGCCATCAACGACCATCAAAAAGGTAAATAAAACTTTATTTTACAGCACAGTTTATTTCTTTAATTACAGTCGTCATGTAATGCGCCTCTCTTTCCAAACAGTAATTCCCTTTGACCTTCGACCTCCAATGCCATTCCAAGCCATAAATGACCATCACAAATGTAAATAAAGTGACTTTATTATACAGTGCAGTGTATTTCTTTCATTACAATACAATAGCACGTTTATTATACATAGGATAAGGTAGGTTGTGTGTAGTTTTAAAGCTTATTTAGTTGAAAAGTATATTTTATGGAAACCCGGGAACGGATTATTCCCATTTTAATGGTTTCCTATGGGAATTTTTTTTCGAGATACACACTTTTCGCCTTACACACTCTGTCTGGGAACCAATTACGTTCGTAAGTTGAGGTCTCACTGTATATATATATATATATATATATATATATATATATATATATATATATATATATATATATATATATATATATATATATATATATATGACGTAATAATAATCTTGTGGGTTGTGTTGTTTGACTCCTGGGGAGTTGGCTCCTGAAGTTGCCTCAGGGCTTCCAGTCAGCCGCCCGCGGTGAGGTCAGCCACCAACTCGTGCGACTGACTCACAGGGCGAGGCGGCAGATGAGCTGGTTGGAGATGAGCACCCACCTCCCTACCCAGCCCGTTGATATTGTTTGTCTTTTGGAGGACCTTGAAACCAAATTTAAAAAAAAAAACATTTTCGTTTTGTCCAATTTTGTAGGTCTTGTGGCAGCTGGATATCTTCAGACGTAGCTTGAGGCAGCTACCCGGCCACTTTTGTCTAGGCGAGTCGTGCATCTTTTGCGCATTAAAGGTACGTTGCTTTTTCAGCGACTGAGATTTTTCCTGTTTTGCCTGCATGCAAACTTTTTGTCTTCATCCTCCTCAGGGCATCTTCTCCCAATTCCAGCACAGTCGCGAGCGCGCGCTGCCGTCAGACAACCTGCGTCATGCCCTGGCAGAGACCTTTAAGGACGAACAACGCTTCCAGCTGGGCTTCATGGACGATGCCGCAGAGTGCTTTGTAAGTTTCCTCGGTAACCTCTCGGGATGGAGAGGAGCGTAACGGGTCAGTGTGTCTGCGCATACTGTTTGGCGAGGTCACAGAAGTGAGCTTCTGTCCCTCCTTCGCCCTCCCGTCGCTCCCTACCAGGTTGCCAATAATATCAGGATGATAAATTATATAAGCACTGGCCGGGGATTGCATCATTTCGGTGAGACACTGAATGCGTATTTTCCAAAAAATAAAATATAAAAAGAACTATTATGAAGAAAGTTGGCGTAAAATTGGGCCTAGCTCCTAAGCCTTGCAAAATGCTGCCATTTTGGTTAAAGGGGATAAACAGGTGAGCGAAATGGTGTGTTGCAGTTTTTATTTTTTCTCCAAATCCCTCCCATCTTCTTCTCTGGGGCCGTTATGAATTTGGGGAAATCATTAGAACACAGGTGTCAAACTCAAGGCCCGGGGGCCAAATCTGGCCGCCACAACATTTTATTCGGCCCACGAAAGCAAATAAAAGTTGTGAAATTCCATGATGCTTGCTAAAATCCTAACAACAATTTCATATTTTTGAATGTAAACCCCAATAACAGTCATTATTCTTGACTTCAGATTTGAAAACTAGTCATTCATTTGTTGTGTGTTCTGTATGTAATATGTGGAGGGGGTGAAACATTCTAATGCAGGGGTGTGAAAGTCATTTTTTCCGCGGGCCACATTGTTGTTATGGTTACCTCTCGAGAGCCGTTATGAATTTGGGGACGCCATTAGAATGTTTTAAAGTTAAACATTTTCATTTCACCCAAAAATGGATTGGGTCACTCGTGCTCAACCATCTAAAAAACTTTTCTTGACAACACACCACCGAGAGACCATTTTTTTCTGATATCAGCAACCATTATTGATTATCAGTAGTCAAAGAGGGCCGGTATTATGAGATTTCAGAGACACAGTGGCATCAGAGGCAAAATTTTTCTGAGTATCGATTCCGCTTCCGGGTCGAGCATACGCTGGCGCGCTTTGGCTGCCGCTGCTTGCCCGTGAAATGTTTTTAGCTTCTTTTAGCCTTTTTTAAACCTCTTTTAGCTTTTTATGGTTCCCGAACCTCTGGAAATACCAGACAGTCACCAGACGAACGTTGGCTATCGATTCATGTCATGATTCCGGTCGCTTATCCAGATCACAGACGAAGCCGCGTTATCATCTCCACCTACCTGTTCCCGCTGTCGAGGGCTAACCTGGCCGCTGCCTCTCTCTGGGTGTTGCTGGTGAATATCATGTCGCTTCTCCGTCGACCTGTTGGACAGCTACTGTACTTGGCGGCGGAGCTGCTGAAGTTCCGCTCCCAATGGACGAGCGATTCTCCGGTTCCCGGAAATCGCTCATCGCCCTTTCCGGAGGTATATCCACCGCGGATCACGTCGAGGCTTTCACCTCGATGGCTCCAAGGATATCACCTCCCTGTGGTCATCCGTCCGCCAGCCGCACAGAAGGAGCAGCCGCTCCGTCGATCACCGTATGTTAGCCGGCCTGGCTAGGTCGGCTAATAGTGTCTTATCCAGGACATCCTAATTGACCGTAAGCTTGACTTTTTCTGTATAAATGAGACCTGGCAAATGGCGGGAGACTTCTCCGAGCTCAACGACGCGACTCCGCCAGGGTTTGTTTACATTTCTAAGCCCCGCCTCTCAGGCCGCGGAGGTGGTGTGGCGATAATTTACCGCAAGAACTGGAAAATCCTCCAAGTTTCACTCCAGGAAACCCTATCATTCGAATGCCTTGCATGTAAAAATTCCGGACTCTCTCCCACTATCATAGCCACTGTATACCGTGCACCAAAACCACATTGTGACTTTATAAAATAATTATCTGATATCCTCACACACCTCTTCACCCTGTCACCAAATGTAATTATTCTCGGGGACTTCAACATTCACATGGACAATTCCACTCTTCCCCTCAGTAAAGACTTCACCTCCTCACTTTACAGCTTTGGTCTGCATCAATTTTCGGACTTTCCCACCCACATAAAAAGGCCACACCCTGGACCTCATTTGCATGTCTGGCCTTATCCCAAAGAATTGCACAGCAAATGAATTTCCTATAACAGACCATTTCCTGGTTTCATTCAACGTTTCCATCACCCTCTCTCTCCCCAAACCACCCCATATCATCACATATCGCAACATCAAGGACATCAACGTTGCTACCCTCGCTGAGATGGTTGCCACCCTGACTCCGGACTACAACTCATCCCCTGATGAACTTGTTTCCCGGTACAACGCAGACCTCACGAACACCCTCAACGCCCTTGCTCCTGTAAAGTCCCGGTCTGTCCAATTTACCCGGTCCACCCGCTTCACCGCCCATCTCCGCTCCATCAAGACAAAAACTCGCCAACTGGAAAGACTTTACAGGAAGACCGGTCTCACTACTCACAAGGACATGTACACAGCTCACCCCACCCATTACAAGGACTCAATCTCACGCGCAAAATCGCAATATTACTCTGGACTCATTGACTCTAATCCTGGATACTCACGGGTCCTCTTTTCCCTCTATCACAAAATCATACAACCTCCTATCTCTCTCCCCTCACACTTATATTCATCTGATACATGCAACACTCTGCTTATGTTTTTTAGCGAAAAAATCAACAAAATCCATCAGAACCTCAGGTCCTCTGCCCCCCCCCCCTCTCAGCCTTTCAACTCCTTCCCAACTACTTTCCGCTTTTGAACTCCCCCATCCCTCTATAATCTCAGACATTATCACCAAATCCAAGAATTCCTCCTGTCAACTCGACCCCCTCCCTACTATCTTTATCAAGTCCTGCCTACCCTCTCTTCTCCCATTTATTTCAACCATGATTCACTCCTCATTATCAACTGGAATTGTTCCTATCCCACTCAAAACTGCAGCTGTTACTCCAATCCTGAAAACCCTTCCATTCATCGCCAACATCCTTGAAAAGTTGCGTCCCAGCTTCACTCTCACCTTACTCACAATAACCTCGACGAACAATTCCAGTCTGGTTTCCACCCCCGCCACAGTACTGAATCGGCTCTCATAAAGATCACGAATGATCTCTTCATAGCAGCCGATGCCGATTCACTCTCCATCCTCATCCTTCTCGACCTGACCTCAGCTTTTGACACCATTTCCCACCCTATCCTGCTCGACAGACTTTCCACCCTAGGCATCACGCACACCCCACTTCGCTGGTTTCATTCCTATCTCTCTGAACGCTCACAATTTATCCAAATCAACTAGTTCACTTCACTGTCCTCTCCTGTGTCCTCTGGTGTGCCTCAAGGGTCTGTCCTGGTGCCCCTTCTCTTTATCTATCTACTTCCTCTTGGCAATATTTTCCGTAAGTTTGGCATTCACTTTCACTGCTTTGCGGATGACACCCAACTCTACCTCTCCAGTAAACCCGACGCCTTTCTTCCACCTTCATCCCTCTCACTTTTCCGCTCAGAAATTAAATCCTGGCTTTCCCATAACTTTGTCAAGCTTAACCGTGAAAAAACTGAACTTCTCCTTGTCGGTACCAAATCCACCCTTCACAAAACTAACAGTTTCTCTCTCACCATTGACAGTTCAACCGTGTCCCCCTCCCCTCAGGGCAAGAGCCTGCGTGTCATCCTCGATAGGTCACTATCTTTTCACTCCCATATAAATAACATAACTCGGTCTGCTTATTTCCACCTCCGTAATATTAACCGTCTCCGTCCCTCGCTCACCCCTAACTCCCCTGCTATCCTTATCCACAGTCTCGTCACCTCCCGCATCGATTATTGTAACTCACTTCTCTTCGGTGTCAATCAGAAATTTCTCCATAAACTCCAACTCGTCCAAAATTCTTCAGCCCGGATCATCACTAGAACCCCCTCCTTTCACCACATCACCCCTGTCCTCCAGCAACTCCACTGGCTCCCTGTTAAACATCGAATCGAATTCAAAATACTTACTTCAAAGCCATCCATAACCTTGCCCCTCCCTATCTTTCTGACCTGCTTCAAATCTCTGTTCCCTCTCGGTCCCTCAGATCTTCATCCGCCCTTCACCTCTATGTGCCCTCTGCCTGTCTCACCACGATGGGATGCAGAGCTTTCAGCCGCTCTGCTCCTAAACTCTGGAATTCACTTCCACCCAACATCCGTAATATTGACTCCCTCCCTATTTTTAAGTCCCACCTCAAAACCCATATGTTTAAAATTGCTTTCAATGTCTAGTTCAATCTGCTATTTTATTATTTATCATTTTACTTATGGTTTTATTATTACATGCTTTGATTTATTGTTTTTATTGTAAAGTGTCCTGGAGTGTTTTGAAAGGCGCTTGAAATTAAATGTATTATTATTATTATAAAATAATCCACGTTGAAATTAATCTTGTTGACTATCAAACTGAATATCAGTGTCAATTGATAATTGTGGTATCCCTGTTATCACTTAACGGACACAATTTGTGAGAATAAAGGTCATTTTGTTCTTTTTTTTGCGACCTGACTTGCCCACATTTCCTTGCCACTAGAGACTTTAGCATTCACTGGCCGTTTAAGCGGCGATGAAGCTGTCACCTCTCAAGTACTGCCATGCGGTCTTGAATATTTCATCACACGGAGACCTGAGAACACGCGAGTCACTTGGCACGAATCTTCCCCGCTTTGAAACCTTATGCCTAAAATCGAGCTTGCACTGTCCTGCGCTGAGTTGCACCAGAGTGAATAACGATCTGCCCACAGTGCTCATTTTTTGGGTGGATGGCATTAATTAATCCAATGTTGTGTGACAGGAAAATATCCTGGAGAGGATCCACTTGCACATCGTGCCAGAGGAGACCGACGCGTGCACTTCAATGTCGTGCATCACCCATCAGAAGTTTGCCATGTCGCTTTACGAGCAGGTCAGTGGGGCCGTAATCTTGAACTCGCAAAGCCGTGCTTGCGACGCACACGCATGAATAAACGTCTACGTCCGTATGAGTCCAATCCGTCATGTTTCGATAGCGGGTGGCCTCAGTGGAATAAAGCAGTTTTGATTGTACATATTTTTTTCTTTCATGCAGCATCAGCAGAAACCAATAAACCACAGATGGTGTGGTGTGATATTGCGATTGCATGCGCACGCACACTCACACACACACACAGACCACCGGGCCTTGTGTAATGCCGACTCACTTTCCCAGACCAGTTCGACCACACTGTAAATCCCAAATCCATTTTTTTTATTGTGAAAGTATCCATCACAGTGTCCATAAATACGTACGTATATATGTATGTATGTACGTACGTACGTACGTACATAAACACATAAATGAATAACATGAAAGCAGACATGTTTAAATGAAAATGACGTTTGGATAAAATGGAGCCGAAGAATTCAAATGAAAAATAATACAACACTTTGGCTCGCTAAATTACGGTTGCTGTTCTTTTACTCCAATTGCAACTCTGGTGTGTTTGTCTGTGTGTGCTTATTTCATTACGCCAGTCAACATTAATCAACAAAATGGTAGAAATGCGCCGGAAATAGCATAAACGCTACTTTTCAGCCACAACATAACCGAAACCTAAAATAACAACACAATATCACACAACACAATTCCAAATGTGCATCCATATTCCGACATTTCTGTCTTACTGGGAGTTTCTCCGTTGTGAGACAAATTCTCTTATCCTAATTCTCGCCTCCACAAGAATCAATCCAACTGCACCAACGCACTCTGTCCAACAGCGCCAACATCGCTGCGAAACAAAACTGGGTTGTAAATAAAGCTGCCCATTACAGCTGCAAAAAGTATAAGTTCTGTATCAGTAAGGCTGTCCGTCGGCATCAGACAAATAGCGCCGACGTGCTACCAATTAAAATCAGTGATGGTTACATGCGTGCTGCCGATAAGGCACAACCACCACAGACAGATTGTTCTCTTCTGACGAGGCCAAAAACGCTGAACACAGTTCAGATCATGTCCACAGGAAAGTTAAACAAAATAAAGAAAAAAAAGCACAGTTCTTGAATCGCTGATGGAGAATAAGAATTTTTCATATTTAAAAGTTTCATGCTGTTGTATGCATTGTCAACACTTATGACTCAATATACAAGTGTAGCACGAGCAACCTGGGGTCAAACGGTCAGTTTTCACAGGAGTCATTTACGACTTGGGGAAGTCCTTTATCACAGGGGTCATTTAGGACTTCAAACTCCTTTTCACACAAAGAGGTCATTAGCCAGGATACAAACTTATCAGTTCATGGGAAACACAATGTTTTATTGCTTACATCTGTTGTTGCTCAGAACGTCCAGAGGTGTGGTATACTAATCAAGAAAACTATGTTTTACTCATGTATCATTTTAATTTGCATGTATTCCTAATAACACAGAATTCAGACAGACGTATGTCATTGATGACTGTGTTTCCTGCCGGCAGTAGGGACAATCTTTCTGGTTCTGAGTCTCTGTCCACAGTGTCTGACCGTCATATCTCTGACAATCACTTTTGCCGACGGCGTGCATTTAAAAAAAAATGACACTGCCTACTGGTGGCCGGGATGCATGCTACAACCACTGAAGCGGCTAGCTAGAAGAGATGAATGTTTGTCTGTCTCCTTGTCCACAGTCCGTGTGCCGCAGCTGTGGGGCCTCCTCTGACCCGCTACCGTTTATCGAGCTGGTGCATTATGTGTCCACCACCGCACTTTGGTAAAACAACGGCAACGTTGTTGCTAGTTGTTTTTATGTTGTGTTATTTTTATGTTGTACGTTGTGTTCTACCTCATATGTCTGTTTCGGGCCTCCTCTTCTTCTGCAGCCAGCAAATGTCTCAGCGCAAGGACGATTCCTTTGGGGAACTCTTACAAGCAGCATGTACAGTCGGTGATCTTCGCAACTGTCCCGTAAGTTTAAGATAATTGTTCCGAATTATATCTCCCTGTGTCAGTTACAAATAGTGATAGGCCGATTATGAGTTAATGCTTTTCGGTTAGGTGGCACGGTTAGGTGCTTTTTGTGCAATTTAAATATGTTTGTTCAGCCTTCATACAACAAAATTAAATTTAATGCGGAGACAGTATATTGGTTTTGAACTTGCAACTCGAGCATAATTTTTATTCTCAGTATACAGCAAAATTAGCAAGATTTGTTTTCTTGATGAGCTGTGATATTTTATGCTCAATACGCTTGTGTGTCAAAATGGAGGATTCAGTTTTGTTTTCTCCCGTATTCTTTCATTTAGAGCAAATGTGGCCAGAGGATTCGAATCAGGCGAGTCCTCATGAACTCCCCTGAGATCGTCACCATCGGTTTCGTTTGGGATTCGGACCAGTCGGATCTCACCGAGGACGTGATCCGCTCACTCGGGCCCCACCTCAGTCTGTCAACGGTGAGCTTCGCCGCCGCGGTGCCGACACCCGCGAGGGGCTCGTGTCTATTGTCAGCCGCGGCCGTTGCGTAAGCAGTCAACACGCCGCCGGGGGTCTCCCTTGCCTGCTCCACCGATCAAAAAAACGCCCCCGCCTCGTTCGTGTCAACAAGTTCAAATCCCCTCCCCACCACCAGAGCTTGAAAGCCATTGGCGAGTAGCGCGGCGCTGCTGAAAATCAAACCAGAGGGGAGGTGTGCTCCTCACATGTTACATAACTTCCGCGGCAAAGTGTTTGGTCTGTTTATTGGATAGCTCTCCCCTCTCACGTTTCTCAATCTCTCGCCACAATAACCTCAATTCATTTGGGGGTGTTTAATGGGGAATTATTGGGTGTCAAACGCAGACCCACCACCGCCACAATTGTTGTTTGCAATCTATTGTTCGCTGGGGTGAGCACTGGCAGAGCAGGAAGCACGTGAGGGCCAGACAAAACGTATTTTTTGGCATTCTGGTGTTTTAGGCAAATGTCCCCAACGCCATATTAGAAACCAATGAAGACACATTTTCCACACTATAAGGCACACTTAAAAGCCTTTTTAAAAGCCTTTCAAGCTTTTTTCAAAGGCTGACCATGCGCCTTATAATCTGATGTGTCTTATATATGGAATTAACTGATGAAGTGATCTTAACGCTTTTCTTTTAAAGGACAACCGACACCACTTTTTTGTTTCCTAACTGACATCAGAAAAACGTTTTATAGCATCTAAAATACCCAAAACACGCAGGATGATATTTTTAGTCAAATGCAAAACGCCAATAAAAATGACAAAGTGTCTAAAAACTACTTCAAATTGAACCCGGAAGTGGCCAGTTTCAGAAGGTCCCGCCCCCTTGTTCGTGATGTCACGCCAAGACGTCTTGCATTGCTTGAGAATCAAAACAATGGCTTAAGATTCTGAGAATATGCTTTCTTGTTACACATCCAGTTATGAATATGATTCAAATAGTTCATTTCTTCTTGTGCCGGTCCCAAGCCCGGATAAATACAGAGGGTTGTGTCAGGAAGGGCATCCGACGTAAAAGCTTGGCCAAAACAAACATGCGGATCAAACCTCTAAAGATGGAGGACACTGATTTGCTGTGGCGACCCCTTGAAGGTAAAGCCCAAAGGAAAAGAAGAGTTCTGAAGAGGAAAGCATACATGTTTGCAATCGATTAAAGAATTTATTCCGTGCCATTTTGAGGCAACATTGGGGGGAAATATATCACCCAAAAAGAGGCAGAAAATGGCATCCAAGCTCCTGTGAGGAATTAATCAGCCCCTTTCCGGAGCCTGATAAATTCCTTCCATGGAGTTTGGTCGCCCTTCTGGTGGCTTTTTGGTGCAACATGAGGTTTTCGGACCATACAAGTACAGCAAAATACATTGACGTGATGGAAGGACTGCTACAATGTGTCTTTTGGGAGTTCCTTCAGTGACGTCACGTACGGACTCGTCACCAACTCAAAAACAAGACTTCCTGAATATTCAGCGCAAGTCTTAAAACGTAAAATATAGCTATATGCGGTGGAATCTTTGTAAAATACGCTCAGTAGAGGTCATTTGAAGCCATTTTACAAATTATGGACACAACTTGTCCGGAGACGTCAGTTGTCCTTGCAGTGTTTACAGTTGAACAAGGTTGCTCATATTGTGAATGCGAACATTAAGGCATTGAGTTATTACGCTATTGCTTGGAAGTTATTATTTGAGTTATTGTTATTGCTTTCCACCCTGACATAAGTGTTATTATATTATGATTGCACTCATGTTTAATTTACCGTAACACGATCAGAAGGTTTTCTTAGGTGCTTACTGAATGGATAAAATGTTTCTCTCCACTTAGTGATATGTGTTGCATTACATGTTATACTTTGCTGTTGTTAACACATTCTGTGCCATTCCCAAATTTATTTGGGAATTGAAAAGTGTGACGTGGAGCACCATTCCCGAATTTGTTCAGGTTTTGGTTTATCTTGTGCGTGCCGATAAAGCGCTGGTCAGACCTCTGGCAATGTTTTCCCCTTTCACAAGGGGACAACATTTTCCTTTTGTCCATGTTAGTGCTTTGTTACATCTTCAGCTGTTGTTAAAGCGCTATATACATCAGCATGCATGTATTGTATTTTGTACAGCTGCCCCCATTTCAAGCTCAGCTAACTCCAGACCCATATAATTTAGGAATTAACTCTTTTTTTCTGATGAAAAAAGATTGTCCGAGGTTTTTAGCGCTTTATTGAAGGTTTGTCTAGTCCTAAAACTGCGGATCCTGCAATTTGAGTGAAAATGACAAAAACCCTGCCACTGGAGTAGACACATTTTTTGCACAATGAATGAGTTAAATCAGGGCTGCTCACACTTTTTCAGCATACGAGCTACTTATAAAAACTAACAAGTAAAAATGATCTACCCACGACAAAAATGCAAAACATAATTATTTTCAAATGTTTTAAGGATTCTTTGTATGTACAATACTCAAATTTGTACAGATGACGGCAGAATAAACCTTCTCATCGTTGTATGTACAATGTATGCTGATGTACCTTGCATAATTGAATAAGCCAATATTGCACAACACACATAATAACTACATATACACAACATAATAAATAACTATTAACATTTTTTGTAATTACCTGAGTTTACTTTGATGACTTGCACTGAATTGAATCAGCCAGGGGTGCATAGTCCGTACAGTAGCTGCTGACAGCCAGCCTCAAGCACATTTCCAAATGTTCATCATTCATGGTGGAACGGTATTTGGACTTAATGATCTTCATGTAGGAAAAGGCTGACTCACATAAATCAGTGGAGCCGAATAATGCAGTCAAGGAGGTAGCACATTTCCTCATGTTGGGGTACTTTTCCTGTGTGAGTAAGTTACAGAACTGCCCATGAGCCCTGGACTTCAGCAGTAAGAACACTCACAATCTACGATGTCTTTCCACATTTGCTGGGTTAAATCCTCAGCCATGGCTTCACAGCGCAGACAACTGCAGAGCTTTGATTGAAGATAATATCTCTGCCTTATTTGTAAAGTCTCTGAACAAGGAATCAGCTGCTTCAACGAATGCTTCTTTTACCATTTCTCCGTCTTGGAAGGACTTATTGTTTTTAACGATGGCGTGACTCACGCGGAACAATGCTTCGGTTGGCGGCTTTCGCTTTTGAAGTATGTTGAGTGAAAAATGACTGCTGTCCGGACAACTGGGGTTTTAGTTCGTCCACCGTTCTCTTTCTCAGCTGGCTTTTCGGCGGGAAGTCAATGTCGTATTTTCCATGAACAGTCCGAAAATGCCGCTCCACATTTTCCCATTCCGTATGAAAGTAATATGTTTTACCCCCTTACTTTATCCAGGTTTCTCACTCATTTTGATCACCATATGTTTTAGCAACGGCTTAAAATCTGAGGTAATTCGCTGACTAGCTTGTAAATTTTGCTGCGTTTAGCGCCGTTGTTTACGTATGCACGGCGACCTAAAGGTAAAAATTCAGTTGTCATCTGAATGGTTGCCCTGTATGTCAATCAAGTGACGGGACGTTTGATAGGCTGACAAATGTTTTTTTTTACTGTCACGCTGCGATCGACCAGTACTACCTCTGCGATCGACCGGTAGATCGCGATCGACGTAATGAGCACCCCTGAGTTAAATGATAAACCGTCACGCAAATGCTCATACTTTACCTTGGAGAATATAATAAAACAGTTGTTTATTCATTTTTGGGATGAATGGAATTGTCAGAAAGCACCTTATGGATGAAAATGTCTTTCATTGAAGGCATACTTTATTATGCCTGGTAGTGTGGAAAATACAATAATTCAATGTTGCAAATCAAATTACAATGTGCGCAATTAGCGCGTGAGAATGACCCCTCGTAATGAATCCGTATTGTCTATGTATTTTTATTTTCATTTTCTTCTATGGTTGAATCTTGGCAAAGGTGTTTTTCTTTTTGTTTTTTTCCTTCTTCTTTTTACTTTTTCACAACTGTTATCTCAATGTTGATCTAGATGATTGTTTTGACTGTGTACAGAGGTGCAGGTAGATTTTCAAAAATGATCTTATTTCAGACTCGTGATGTACAAAATTGTGTTTCCTCAGTTTTAAAAGCATTCTTCCGTTGTGACTTCCTTTCAATCGGCTGGCTTACCGATGGAATCTTTTTTCCAATTGCGTTTTCAAGCGGCTATTATTTGTGCATGCAGCTTTTCTACAGGGTGACCGACGAACACGCCAACAAGGGAGAACTGTTGCTCGTGGGGATGATCTGCTACTCTAGCCGCCACTACTGTGCCTTCGCCTACCACACCAAGTCCTCCAAATGGGTCTTCTTCGACGATGCCACCGTCAAAGAGGTGACCAAACCACTCAATCGTACAGCAAATGAACCAGAACCACATTCTTCAAAGTGTATTTTGCTCTTTTTGTGGAACGGAAACAAAGTCAACTAATAACTGGTAGCCCACCATTTTATATCCACTTGGAATAGCGCCGTGCAAAGCTCGAACTGCTGCCAAGTCCGCACAATCCTAATTTGGATCGCTGCCAAATGGTCCGTCGCTATAACGGAACCTTCATCGATGAACACATTCGCAACACATTTTGCGACGCTCCTGTTGCAGACTGGGTTTGTCCGAATTCTGACTTGCGGCATACTTGTTCACGAAACAACACCAAAAGAAAGAAACGATGGCACTTTTTGTGTCGTATCGTTGCTGCAGGGTTCAAGTCAGACTTTGGTGCGGCGATAGGCTGATTTTGAATCTCCCCCACCTGCCGACCAAACTCCGATAGAGAATCACAAGCACCCACATTTTTGTCTGTGTCTCTATACATTTTGACGTTTAGACCCGGGATTTCTTCCCTGCGTTGCATTTGCTCCACTCTCGTTCATCTCTCAGCTGTAATCTTCATTGGCTTGATTAAGAGGCACACGGGGCATCTGTTAGCCCACAGCTTTTGCTTTTGTGGCGTCTCAACCGCGTCACCTGACCAAGTCGCGCTAATGTGATTGTTCCACACTCTCGCCAATTGGACTGCAAGGTGCCGTTCACCCTCATTTTATTTCCAGTTACGATTTGGCTTCTGTTCCAACATCTGCCGACGCTCACGGGTTGATATCACCCGGGGGGATGAAAGGAGCCTTTTGTGCTTTGTTTCGGTAGAAATGATCACATGCCCGTCCTTTCTTCATTTGTTCTCACTTCAGGTCGGCTCCAGGTGGAAAGATGTGGTCAGCAAATGTATAAAAGGTCACTTCCAGCCTCTTCTGCTGTTTTACGCCAACCCGAATGGCAGCGCCATTACGGCGGGGGATGTGTCCCAGCAGAACTTAAGCCAAACTCACTACAAGAACCTTGAGAATGGAGAAGGCAAGTCACGCTGTGTGATAAGAGATGTGGATATGGTGTCGTCAAGCCCCCACCCCCCACACCCCCACCCAAAAAATTTTGGTGATATATATTGTTATTTATATATTTATTTAATTGCTTATTTACATATTTATCTATTCATTTGTGTATTTATTTATTGCCTTTTAATTTATATAGTTTTTACTTCAATTTTATTTCATTCTATTTAATTGTATTTATTTGCTTCATATATATGTATCTCTTTTTTATCTATTTTTTATGTATTGACTTTTAAATTATATATGTAATATTTTTATTTATTGTTTTATTTATTATTATTTTATTTTTTTGCATGGACGACAAGCAGCTCGTGCAATCAGTGAACTCTGCTTGTGAATTATACACCCCAGGATTTATGCGCTCGGGGCGGTTTTTTTATCCCCGTTTAAAAATCCTCCTCAAAACCCTTCGCGTTGGCTCCATCCCAGTTCCAAGTCGGGTGGCAGCCGGCCTGATGGCGATGAGTGACGGCATGGTCTCACGTGAGCGACCAATGTGTTTTCATCATTGGTACTATCCAGTGACATGCGGTGGAGTTAATGGCTGGTGAGGCACTGACGTCATCACAGTCAGATTTACAAACATATGAACTCTACAGAGTAGCTTATTCACCATTTGATTGGCAACAGTTAACATGTTTTGTTTTAAATGACATGTCAGCATTCTTTATATAAACTGTAGCATAGAAAAAAAGAATTAAAAAAACATCGTGTTACCTTTACTTATAAATTAATTCCATGCGCCGCTCCTTCTGAAGAAAGGCATCTATACCTTATCTTTCTTCAGTTTTAAAAGTCTCTCTATTCCTTTCAATTTAGATATGTAATCCTCCATTCTGAAAATAAGGCCAAGCAACATGAAAAAATGACTGGATGGTTGCACTTAACTTGCTAACTGTTTACTGTAGCTTTCTCTCACTAATTCTATTATTCTGCAGCCGCGGAGGCGTAAAAAGAATCTCTGTAATCACCAGTTTTGATAAAAATAAAATAAAATAAACCCTGTAGTACAGTATTTAGAATGTAAAGTGACTCAACATTATATACACCAGCTAAACTGTGAAAATGTAGTTCATATACTAAAAGTGTTTGAACACTTTAATAGCGATATGCAGAGGGACAACAATGCGGTCTCACTGCAGAGCATACCAGCACAGTTAGCATAGTCATTGTGCAATCCATGGTGAGGCTCAGCCAGCTGCTGCCTCACTGCTCGTCTCTACTTGGTATTTGAACGGTAAATGTGAAAATTCAGCGATTTTGATAAAAAAGCCAAAAATGGTGGAGTTAAATGTAAAAGAAATTTAAAGTACGAATCACTAAATAAATATAACTGTTTAATTTATTTTTTCATTTGATATTTCCATGATGACAGGTGAGGCACAGCCTCACCTGCCTCCCCCGACTGCACGTCACTGATACTATCGTATCTGAACGCTTTCTATTCCGATTTGCCCGGTTTAGGTGTGACATCTCCTCTTCCGTCCCCGAAGAAACTGGAATTAACCAAAGAGAACCTGAATGCTCTGCTGGGTCTTCCACGCTCCTTAAATCAGAAGCCCCATTCCAGCTTTAGCCGCGACGGTGCCCGTACGAGTGGAGGACGTGGGCCAGGTACACCCTAACATTCATGAATTACAGTCACTGTATCTTCTTCTTTTCCTTTTGGCTTTCCCCTTCAAGGGGTCGCGAATCAATGTTCTCCATCTTCAGAGGTTTGTTTTGGCCAAGCTTTTACGTCTGATGCCCTTCCTGAGACAACCCTCTGTATATATCCATGCTTGGGACCGGTACAAGAAGACACTGGCTCATGTCAAGCAACTCTATGAACTTAATAAAGATGAAAAGGCTCCCAAACACAAAATAGTCATCAGCACAACAGCATTCAAGCAAAGCTATACTCACCATTTGTTGACAATGCTCTAATCTTACCGTGAAATGGGCAATTCTTTCCCTACATTACCAAGACTAGTATTAATAATACGAATAATTACAGTCACTGTATAGCCGTCATAAATTTGCATAGTAGGCTCAAAACTAATAACCTGGGGTGCAAATGTTGGTGTAGTCCTCAGATGAGCATTTGGGGTTTAGTGCTATTACCCCTCCAACCATCCATGAATTAGGAACAAAAAGCACCTCTGGCACTTTGGGCCCGTGGCCCAAATCTGGTCCGCCAATAGTGTTATTATTATCGTCAAAATGTTTGTCAAGTCTACATTGCTTTTGTTTTGATGTACAAAAAAAGCAAATAATTTTCTTTGGTGTTTCCAATTTTGAGATGTCGCCACTGTATTCGGGGAAAAGGAACCAAATGTGCCAATGCCAACTGTGGTCTTCAAGTTTGCAACAATCTTATTTCCCGCACTTTGGAGGGAAGAAAGGAATTTGCCCTTGTAATGATTTGGCAGTTCCACAAACAGGTTTTCTGCGTGGTTTGTGGTCATGTCAGCACACTTAAAAAAATATAGATAAATGAAATCAGAAAGAAAATATGGCGGCTGTGGACATGTTCTTTGTGAATGCTCATGAAATAGTGATTTATTTTTTCATTTGAGTAAACATGCCATACCTTGGCTAAACAAGTGGCTGTTTATTAAAACAATAGTGTTAAAAAAACAAAAAAATATTAGATTCAAAAGGACCACAAATGTGTTAGCTTGAATGCTGTTTCAGTTTCTCACGTATTCTTCAAAAAGCAAATTGCCACAAGCTTGACTGGCCCAATGAGACTTTGTAGTTCGCTAGGTTATCTAGCAGAATTCTTTTTGCCATTGGATGAATATTTGTATTTTATTGTATTTCATTTTACTTTATTTGGTTTTATTTTATTTTATATATTTTGATGATTTATGATTTAATTTTTATATTGTTTTTATTTATTTATTGTATTTATTTCCATTTAAAAATTAGTTGTTTATTTGTACGATTGATCACTTTTCTCTATATTTTTGACAAATCATCAAAGCAACATGATGGAGATGACTCATCAGCGTCCTCCGCCGCAAATGTGCTTTTGCGGGGAGTCATCTGAGTCAAGCCAGCCGCCACAATGGTTGTTCATAAGTGACCATTCAATCCGCCGCAAAGGGGTGACGTCAAAATAAAAATCCTGCAGGACGATAGCAACGTCTTATGCACAATCTTGTTTTCCTCCGAGATGGCTCCAAGTGCCCGTTTTTACCAAAATGCCCCCACACCCGTCCTAACAATTGCACGTTACAAACTACAAAACACCTTCTATTCTTGTGCAAGTGCGTGACTTTCTTTTACACGTTTTGTCTTCGACAGGAAACACCGGCGCCAACGATCCCAAGCGTCAATTCCAAGAGATTTTCAGGGAAGTTGCGCAGCGAGCCAGCGCAGAGGCGCATCCAGTCGGAAAAGACTGTGATCGAAGCGGTCAGCGTCGAGCGGAATCGCGCTACGAAGGTCGGTTTGACTGACCCTCGTCGGACGATCTGTACATGCGATGCCGCGTATCAAATGTGCACAGGGAGAATTCTGAGGATTTTAATGACACATGAGGGCGGCCCTCGTCTCCCATTCAGTGGGCCTTATGTAAGTGACGTGTCAGGAAGGGGATTAACTGCTGACGTCCGTCTGAGCTTTCTTTCATCCCCCTTCACTGGGAGTTAGAAATTTCTGATTCCCCTTTTCATAGCCCACAAACAAGACGCAACGCATCTGTGTCTTATTTTGGTAATATTTCAGAGTTAATATATAAAAAAAGTTTTCCAAATACAGTATAAGGCGCACCACATTATAAGGCGCTACAGTAGATGCTGGTGTTATGCACTACTTCTTCAATGGGGGGATGGAGTCGTGGTTGCTGACAGGATTTGCGAGACCTGCTGTGGCTCAATATTACTTCACATATTAGTCTCACCAGCATATAAGGCGCACGCGCAGCTTTTGCAGTAAAACAAGGCTTTTGGGTGCACCTTATACACCGGAAATTGCGGTACTTAAAATTTAGGACTGTATTCTGTATTAAAGATGAATTGTGTGTACACACAAAAAGGCAATTGTGTTCCCGTGGGCTGTAATTAACACTTTTTGTTTCCCTTTTTTTGGCCCCTCCCCCTTTTTTCACAAACCCGCTGTGTTCTTTTGTTAGAACATTGAAGGTGTAGTAACTAGACATCCGATAGCCTACGCGCTATGAACCTGGCACCCACTCGCGCCACCTATAACAGCAACCAATCTGGACTACTGTGTCAATTTTGACAATAAAATGTGCCTTTCATTCACACGCAGGTCCTGCTCAAGATCACCTCCACTCACACTCCGTTTCCCCGCCAGAAAATAGTTTCAAGCACTACATGGACACTCGTTTGTACAGCAGCCAGGGTAAAGGTCCCACACGGATTGACCGCCCTCACCAACTCAGCAGCAGGCCGTCTCACATGGCCCTTCGGTCCAGCTCAAGGGTTCAAGTGCTACCTGCTCTGCCTAGCATGAGAACTGCCCACTACAGTAGAAAATCCGACACAAACGGCTACGACACCGACAGCAGCCAGCACTCTCGTAGCCGTACCGGTAGCGCGGGGAACAGTCACAGTAGATCCACTCGGCCGTGGAAGCCAATGCGTGAAGCGCTCAATGTGGACAGTGTCTTTAGCGCCACTGATAACGCGGACGGCGCGGAGCGGCTGCAGCTAAGTCCGCGGAGATGGCCTAGCGGCAAGTCAGTGACGCGAGAGTGGGAGGTCATGTCTGGAAGCCGGGAGGAGCGCAAGCCCAATAGCCTCATGACCATTTACGAGGACGACCAGAGACACGAAAACGGCAGCAGCCGCAGCTCGCTGGAGTCGCTTGGCCAGGGCGGTTATGCCGACAAAGAAAGGTCAAAGGGCACGGCAACTCTCAAAGTCTACAATGACAACTGGAAGATCCAGCGGACGGAATCTGGTTACGAGAGCAGTGACAGAATTAGCAATAGCTCTGCAAATCTGGACTCGCCTGTCGTGGAGAACTTTCCTCCCAAAGACCTTCGATCGATAGGCGAACTGCAGCTCACCCGGTAAATAATTGCATTCATGCCACTGTTGACCTGTCAACCTGTTTCGTGTCAAGACCAAAAGTGACTCAGAGTTGTGTTGTCGCAGGTGCATACAAATTAGCATTTGCGCTAGCTGCGAGAGAGAGAGGGAGGGAGAAAGAAAGTGAGAGAGAGGGATGGAGGGACGAAGGGGGAGAGAAAGACTGTAATAGAAAAAAGAGAGACAGAGAGCGCTAGCTCGTTAGCAGGCTAAATAAGACCGGGAGGTAGGGAGAGAGAAAGATAGAAAGAGAGCTGGCTAGTTAACCAGATAGCTAGTGGGCTAAAAATGAGAGAGGAAGAGAGTTAGCTAGTTAGCCAGCTAAATGCCATGCTAGACAGAGAGAGCTAGCTAGCTTGTTAGTGGGCTAAATAAGAGAGGGAGAGAGGGGGGGGGAGACAGCGCTAGCAAGCCTTCTCATTTTAGCAGGTTAAATATGAGAGAGAGTTAGCTAGTTAGGCTAAATGTCATGCTAGACAGAAAGAGGGAAATGCTGTAGAACAGGACCTTTTGATCTGCTTTTTGTGACATTACTTTTTGTTTCTGTTACCAAAAACACGTCGCTTGACACGTTTACTCTTTTTTTTTTTTTTTGAAGTGTTGCTCCTCAAGTGAACACAAAAGCTTTGAGCATCTATGTTGTACCTCAAACTGTTTTAGAAAAATTCACATCACATGCATGCTGGTTTGAACGTGACATCATTCATTCTTTTCATTTTGTCCTTTTAGGGATATTTTTCCTCCAACGGGAAGTGATGATGACATCGTGCCAGCTCCCTTTTTTACCAGTAAGTCACAATCTCTCAAAAAGTCACTCAAATAGTTCCAACATAATTTCCTAAAATCCTGGAAAAATCATTTCATTTTATTGCTGTCAGTCAAAATGAGAAAAAAAAATGATTGGATTTATTCACCTTCATGTGTTGCCGGTAGAGACTATGAAGGAAAACCAAATCTTCCTTTAAACAGAGTTCAGGAAGAAAAGCAACGTCTGAGCTTAGCCATGTCGAAACAGTAATTCCCTCAACAGGAACGCTGAGTTAATCTTGAATAAGAGGCAGTTGGTGGTCGTGATGATGATGATGACGAGTGAACTTGTAAGGGCCACCCAGCTGTGCTCAGCCGGCCAGAAAATGGCCTTGTCGGAAGGTGGTATTCAGACGGGAAGCCAACAAACTGGCAAGCAGGCGTGTTTATTGCCAGGTCACGGTGAGTTTCAAAACCACGCACAAAAACAACAGCGTTACCTCTGCCAAGAATGTTTTCATCAGCGTAGGACGAGGGTAGAAAGTAATTTCCGTTTTTTTTTCCCACCCTCCAAAGCTAACTTTGCCTGCTAGAGTTTTCCTCTGATGGAGGTTGGGCACACTGCTCGTAGGCTTTGTTTTGTTTTGTTTTGAATTCAAGGTGTATGACATAACAAACACGGAGCGAGTTAAGAAGCTTGAACCAACCCTCTTGAAACGTGTTTAACTTGTTTTGTGGAAAGTACTTGACGTGCGTGAACATCGCCTCACCACAGCTACCTGTGCCAGAATAACGTATTCAAGTAGACTGCTCCCTTATCCCCTCCTCAGATTAAAAAAAAAAAAAAAAAAAAAAAAAAAAACATTCACACAATGTAATCATGTCAGTTCACAGACTGCCGTGACGAGTGCACCGATGTATCTTTGTGCCCCCGTTTATTGACCGCCGATCAATCCAGGGCATACATTGCATACTGGCCAAAGTCAGGCGGGATGGGCAGAAGCTCACACGCGACCTTACCGAGGTTGCACGCTATAGAAAATAGATGGATGGATTGTTCCATATGGTGTCCTCATCCACTTTACACCCGAGCAAATAAACATCCCCCAGCCACTTTCCATTTGTGGAAAATTTCATGAGTTTTTTGTTTGCTACTCATGCAAACTATAGTGGCATGCTTGCATCAACGGTGGCCAAAGTCAATTTGGTCAATTTGTTGCCAGCCCAGTGTAGATTTCCACCCACAATCCTTTGCCAAAAGCTGCTGCAAGACATCTAGTGTAAAAGGGCCACCTCCGCCACGGAGAGTGTAGGATGTGAACTCATAACTAAATCATCCTTGGCCGCTCCGACAACTCCTCATAGGAACGCACCAGAGAGGCCATTAGCGCTGCCGTTTGCACTTGACCATGCGACCCAGTAGCCCTCACGCACGACACAAATATTGCCAGAATGAGTTTGAACCCACGGGGCCGACCGAATGGATTCCCTCTCTTCACTGTTTGCATAAATTGTCTGTCCTTGAGTTAGCAAACCGAGGCCGGGCCTGAACTAGGGTTGTCACTCACCTGGGCGGACATTTTGAATGTGGCACCCATCTATTTATTTGTTTATTCATTTTTGTATTTCTTTATTTATTGATTTATTTACCAAATCATCCTTGTATCTATTTACTTACTTATTAATGTGTTTGTTTATTTATTCATTTATTTAATCATGTACTTATTTATGTATCTATTATTTATTTATCAATTCATCCATTAATTTTTTACTTACAGTGAGACCTCAACTTACGAACGCCTTATAATATGAACTTTTCATCATACGAACGTCAAATTTATGAAAATTAAGCCTTATAATAAGCAATATTTTCATAATACACACCCACCACGGCCGGTCCATCAAGCACACAACCTTCAGATCTGGCGAAAGTGATCTTCGGCTGTAGCACACGACCGAACAGCGCTCCAGCCGGCGCTACTTTCCATACCCCTTCTCATTGAATGAACACATCGATCGCCTACTTGGAGCTTTTTGCTGATAATTTTACTATTATGGGACCGGAAAATAAACACCACAGGCTCGTGTTCAGCCTCAGTTCAAATGTGGTGCGTTACGATGAATAAATTGAAGAAACTACCAGCCGTACACGTCTACTCTGCTCTGTTTGTTTGTCATCCAAGACTTGGGGTGCGTTCAGGTTCGAGAATAGCTAGCGCGCGACTTCTTATGACTCTAGGCTGTTTGGAAAGCACTGTCTAACTGAATGAGCGGTGACAAACACTTGCCAACGTTTTTGTGTTGCTACACTTGAACGCACCCCCCTGTCAAGATGCGATAGAAGTGATTGTGAATGGCTAAAGGGTAGAGTCATGTGTCATGGTAAGCCAATCAGAGCTAGTGTTTTCACACACACCGGAACAGCGTGTCAATAGTCACGCTAAATTGTCACGTACGAGTTGACAGCTCGGGCGTGGCTGCCGCTCGCGACACTTCAATTTCATTTCATTTCAACGAGTCACTGTCACCTCACCAGTGACATGATTATGACGAAAGTGCATCGCTATGTCGTGTGCTCCGAAAGTTTGCTTTTCACGAGGTGATTGTTAGACGCGAGTGTGCCATTTTATTCGCCCCGCCCGCCTTCTTTTGTCGCGTTTTATTCCGCGTCCGTGGAATCATCGGACTCGCGCCTTTTGTTGTCATAAAATCTCTGCCAGCACCCACGGGACTCGAAGTGAATGCAGATGACATCGAGGAGCTAGTTGCTGACCATAATGAGGTCATCAACATAGAGAATTTGATTTGCCTTCAAGAGGACAAGCAGAAGCAGGCCATTCAACAGTTGATGTGCAGGCTTTTATTGAACAGTTCCATTCAGAAAATACTATAAGAATCATCAACATGATGAATTATAATGTGATGCCTCAGTTTCGTAAGACGTTACAAGTCAGAAAGCAACAGGTGTCAATTAAGAGCCATCAATGACCATCACAAATGTAAATAAAGTGACTTTATTATACAGTGCAGTGTATTTCTTTCATTACAATACAATAGCACATTTATTATACATAGGATAATGTAGGTTGTGTGTAGTTTTAAGGCTTATTTAGTTGAAAAGTATATTTTATGGAAACCCGGGAACGGATTATTCCCATTTTAATGGTTTCCTATGGGATTTTTTTTTTGAGATACACACTTTTCGCCTTACACACTCTGTCTGGGAACCAATTAAGTTCGTAAGTTGAGGTCTCACTGTATTTATTAATTTGTGTGTTTATATATTAATTTATTTAATCTTTTATATGTTTCTGTATCTATTTACAGTAAAGTCTCGTTATATCGATGTCATGAGAATCAATGTCGTAAATAAACATTGAATTGGCTGTTTTGTATCGAAAAAAACAAACTTATATCCATTTAATTTTCATGCAGCAAAGCAAGTCAAATCATATCAGATGACGCAAACTGAATGCACGCCAGTCGACTTGTCGAGTATGCGTGGTTCAAATTTGGAAGCTATAAGACTTCAAATTACTTTGTCGGGGCCAAGGTAAAATATTTTTAGCCAACCTTGGATGTATCCATGAATTAAGAGTCTCCTAATCTGTTTTCATAATTTGCTCTAATATGTAAATCTTTAAAATTTTTATTAGGTCCAAACTAGCGAGGTCTAAGTAAGGCGTCAGATACCCTCAGAGGGTCGGCGATTGCTGGCTAAACCAGACCCTGCCCCTTATCCCCCCCGTCCCTCACCACCACTTCCCACCTCCCCCCCCAAGGCTGCAGTGCCAGACAAGCCCCGCTCTGATGCTTCCCGTTCCCGGCAGAGAGCCTCATGGTGACCCCTGTTAGATAACACGTTGAAAACATCATCACATAGTCCCTTTCCAAAGTTAAAACTGCGACAGATGTCTGCTTGCTTTATTTCGGACCGTTTGGTGATGGAACTAACATCACTTTTTTTCTTCTTTCTTAGATGAACAAGAGAAAAAGTCTCCAGATCATTTTGACTCCCGCAAACCCTTACAGAGGTAAATTCATTTTGATGTATTTACTGTATATAATCTGCACGGGTATCAACTGTATGCTTATTTACTGTTTTTCTTATAGAAAAAGAGCCTTCCGATACACCCCCGGAGTCTTGCAAAACGACCTGGACAGCGAAAAAGAAGAAAGTCTTGATAGTACAGTGAGCCCGATTCCGCCTTACTCGATAAAGACAAGTGGTTCTGAATGGATCCGTTCAGAAGACCTCGCTGGGCCCTTTTCTGAACACGGGGCTAACCGCATCGATGCATTTCCGCACGACTCCCCCCCTCCGCTACCCCCGAAACACTTTAGTGGTCATCACACCGACTCGTTGGAACCTCCGGAAATACCGGCCCGTCGGCCCAAAAGCACCACGCCGGCACTCTCGCACAACACCCTGATCCGCTGGATCGAGACACCGGCCGAGCGGAGGCTGTCGTCCGACGCCAGCTCCAGTAAATCCTCGGACCAGGAACGCAACGACCTGTCGGCCAGTGAGAGCGAAGAGAGGGCCCCTGGCCGGGAAGGCGCCAACTCCCCCGATGTGGTTCTGCCCACAACGTATTTCTCTGTGGATAACTGCATGACGGACACCTACCGGGCCAAATACCACAAGAGGCCTGCCTTGTACATGAGAGCAGAGGAGCACATGTCTTCAGGGGAGAGTGACGTGGACGCGAGAGGACTTGCGGCAAATGCTGAGCCATCAGATCGCCCAGCTGACGGAACACAACCAGGTACCTGATAAGGTGGATTTCAGGTCCACCTGAACATTACCCTTGACGCCTTCCTTTTGTTTTACAGGCTATTCAGTTTCCACCAAGCCCGTTGCAAAATGGAACCCGGTGACCCCAAAAGGACTGGATGAGCACGGATTCCTGTAGAGGGCGCTAAAGCATGAACAACAACAACAATCACTTTGCATCACGTCCTGTTTGAATGTCTTGAGCAGGAATCTGACAGCCAATCAGACTGCTCTTCTGAACGAGATTGAACAAATATTGAAGTTGCACATCCAGAAAGGTACAGAAAATGGACCTGTCCTGTTTTCAGGTTATCAAATCAAAACTGTACCAACTACTGAGCAAGTTTATCCTCTCACCGGTACATTAATGGATCCTAAGGATCCGTATAAGTAGGTATCCCACAGGTATGTACGTACTGTAATGCCGGAAAGCAAAGTTTCCCTAATTTAGGGGGAGAAGGCAAAACGATTCGAAGTGAAATCCGGTGCAGATGTCTCTTTTTATTAATAATAAGGTGGTAAGATTGACCCAAATTTAGGTGATGGGCAATTCATACTTATTTGCAGCAAGTATGTGGCGCAAACAGAGTCTTAGCACTGGATGACACTCCTAACTCTTTTTAAGCATTTTGTTTTAGAGCTGGTATTGTCCTAATCAAATAATACAGTACTTTAACTATATGTAGTATTTGTTCATGGTTTACTGTTTCATAAGTGACACAGTGCCTTTTTGTCTTTATATGTGTATAGTGCCAAAGCAAGATTTGAGTCAGCTATAACGTGTCATTTTGGAGAGGGGGATTCCCAGGATTTTATTTTCATTTCTATTGATCACCAGTTTTTTAGTCAAATAAATTGTTTTGATTTTTCCATGCGTCACTTTTGTTGTTGTCAGCTGTTTTATTTAAAAATGCATACAAAAAAAAAAAATCACTGGTCAACTTGTCACAATGTTTTGCTGCCATCTGGTGTTACATTCAGACACGTTGCAGTTCGGCTAAGCACAGGGGACCTCGGTTCTAAGAGATGCTATTTATAACTTATCTACCCAGTACTTTTTTAAATGCTTTTTTGATGCAACTCAAATCTTTATGGTTTAATATTTACCATAAAATATAGTAATTAAAAAAAAGATTTAAGAGCCCTATGAGATTTTTGTTGTGCTCATAACATGAGCGCCAAAGTTCTGATGAGCTTCAGCAGTTTGATGATTTTTTTTTTTTGATGTAGTCTGGTCAGAAGACCATTACAATAATCAAGTCGACTGAAGATAGAATTATTGATACGTTTCTTCTGTTCTGTTTGGAGCATGCAATCCTGACTGCATATTGTAATGTAGACCTTCATCAGTACTGTACATATTCCGGTGTGATGTAATATCTTTTCCGGACAAGAGATGGTGACATTACACTTTCTATTGTATTACTCGAAATAAGATGAGTTTTCTTTAGCCAAACTGTTGCAGTACTCCGGAACAACCAAATTATTTTTAATTAATAATATAAATAAATAATATTTATTTATTTTTACTTATTTATTAGCAGGAGCATAGTGACCCCAAACATGTTGCTCAATGTAGAAAATGTATCGGCACACATTATAAATTGGCCTTCAAAGTAAATATCCCATTAATTTTCACTGAATGACTGATAAACTCAAGTGTGGTACCAGAACGTGGTCACCAACAAAACATATTCCAAAATAGTAATTATCAAAGATGGGTTGACTCGAGTTGTTTGACTTGACTCGAATCAGACTCAAGTTGATATTTTTTAGGACCTGCCACTTGCTTGTCAAAAACTGGCATGGCAACATTCCAATATGCGTCATAAATTTGATAAATTTGCAAACCACGTTGTTTGCACCGTATGGATACAAGGTATAAGACCGGCAACGTTTAAGTCAATTCATGAGAAAGCCCCTCAAAAGACAGGAAAGCTAACGCAACTGTTTTGCTAGCTATACAAACTTGTTTCGGGAACAGTCAAAAACTGACAGTCAACATTCAATTAAGTGAACATTCAATTCAAGCGCAGTGATACCTCGGCTTCCGAATGCTTTAGCTAACGAACCTTTCACCTTAAGAACGTTAAATTCGCGAGAATACAATCTTGGCATACAAACTACTTTTCGGGAAACACGGAGTGCCACAATGGCTGGTGGACTAGTTTTCGGCGGAAGAACACCAAACCACACGGCCGAACAGCGACAGTGTGGCTGCCGGACTACTTTTCCACACCCCCTTTCTCAGAGTGCATATGTCTTTTGTCTTCATGGATTTGTTTCTACTGATACTTTGGCTGTTATTGACCGAAAAAGACCCCACCACAGGCTAGTGTTCAGCCGAAGAGGACACAAAACAAAATTACGGTCGAGCAAAAGAAGATCATCAAGAAACACCAACAAGGTGTGCGTTTGTGTGACTTAGCAGCCCAGTACCAGTATGCTAAATCGACCATTGTTAGCATCCTTTGGAACAAAGAAGCTTTTAAAGGTGCGATGTATTTTTAAATTATTTATTTTTAAAATAGAAATGAGTCTGAATTTGCCCTTTTAAACATTAATCTGACATTCATGTTTCGGATTGGACTATCGCTATAAATGATAATTGCACACCTATATTTCACGCACACTCTAAATGGAGTCTCAAAGAGGTCTGATTGGTATTCTACTTTAAATACAAAGTAGATTTGTGGACTATGGTTTGTTGTCAAATGCGATATTTGTCCTGTTGTTCACGTCAGCTGTTTTTATATTGCGGTTGACAAAGTACAATAAATCTTCTTTGACCCTCTCTGAGCAACGGATCAACCGAGCGAATGCGTTTGTCACATTAATTCATTTTGGATTCCACCGATATGAGCTGTGATTGCCGGTTGTCAGAGGCGGTGGCGTAGGAAAGGGGGCTGGGGGGGGGCAGGGGGCTGTGGCATATACTAAGCAATTGGACGAGCGCGGCGGCTTCCCATTATCTTGTCCCTTGCATTGTAATTATCACCGTTGCTCTTTCTGCGCCGCCGCTCCCGTCTCGCCCCCGCTATTGTAATCGTGATTGACTAGCGCGGCGGCCAAAACAGCCATGTTTTGAAAAGACATCTCATAACCGTCCTGCCATTTTGATCCCCTTCGCCACCTCCGCTGCCATCATCTTTCTCACTTCTTCAGCTCAAAGGGTTTCAACGTCACCCTCGGCCTCGTCCTCATTCCGTGTAATGACAGTTCACACTTGAATTGACGCGGCATTCCTAATTTCACACGAAGCTATCATACACGGGATGATGTCAAACAATTAAGTTGTTTAATGGCGTGTGCTGTGTGACACTTTTTAGCTTATTGAACTTTACCTCTTATCATCGTGATGTCACTAAAGGCCATCTTGCGGTTGCTACTTTAGGATGACCTTTAATGTTTATTTTTATTTATTCATTGTCGCAATTCAATATAATACAGTGATCCTTGAATTTGGAAAACTCTAATTTAAAAGATTGGTGATGTGGAGAAAATGTGCAATTAACTCAATCACTGCCATTCCCAAATTTATTTATTCGTGAATTGAAAAGCATGATGCGGAGCGCCATTCCCGAATTTGTTCGGATTTTGTTTTTTCTTGTGGGGGGGTGCCGATCAAGCGCTGGTCGGACCTCTGGCAATGTTTTTCCCTCCCACGATGGGGCAGCATTTGCCTTTTGTACCCCATTTGCACCTCAGAGTGCAACTCCAGACCCATATAATTGAGGAAATAACTTTTTTTTCTGATGAAAGAAGAGAGTCTAAGGTTTCATACGCTGCATAGAATGTTGATGTAGTCCTAAAACTCAATATTCTGTGGGTGCAGCAATTTCAATGAAAATGACAAAATCACTGGCACTGGAGTGGACATATTTTTGCACATCGTCTGGCACTGAGTTCATGCCCTTACGTGTGGGCATGAACGGAGAGCTTCACTCGCCATTTATCGAATGAGATAAGCAGATGCAAGGAACTCTGTGTAGACCCCCCAACTCAGGTCTCGATTATCCGGCCTATCCGACTCAAGCCCCTCATGCCCCTCACGAAGCACTGTCCCTTAAAATTACACATTAAACACACAACTACCCTCATACTTATTCATATTATCCATCCATCCGTTTTCTGTACCGCTTAGACTTCATCAAAGTCGCGGGGGGGTGCTGGTGCCTATCCCAGCTGTCTTCGGGCACCATGCAGAGAAGACCCTGAATTAGTTGCCAGTCAATCGCAGGGCATACAAAGACAAACAACCATTGCATTCACACCTAGGGACAATTGGGAGTGTTCAATCAGCCTGCCATGCATGGTCTTGGAATGTGGAAGGAAACCGGAGGACCCGGAGGAATCCCACGTGGGCCCGGGGAGAACATGCAAACTCAACACAGGGAGGCCGGACTGCGTCTTGAACTCACGACCTCTGCACTGTGCTAACCACTCGACTACCGGGCCACCTTTATTTATATTATTAATTTAATTAATAATATATTAATTTAATTAATAATATTTTTTTTAAATGAAATACAAGTCAAGGTAATGTAAATTTTACAACAATAATAATAATAATAATAATAATAATGACAATGTTGGGGTAGTTCGCTATACGAACATCTTTAAACATCTTTTTGCATCATTTTGTTTTGGTGTGGACTTCCTGATACGTCATCCTTCCTGCCTTTACATGATGTCACATTCCATTACGTCACATCCTATTGCGTCGCACCCTGTCCGTCATATAAATGCTCTCCCAGTCCGTCTCTCTCTCTCTCTCTCTCTCTCCTTCATGCTTCCTTCTCAGCCGACCGCGATGCCCCTGCTGTCTACAAGATTAAACTAATTTATTCAGTCCAACATCTGGCTTCCTGCTGATTTAACCATCCTCTGCCATCAACACCCCGAAAAGCTATGAACCAGGAACGAACGATCACGATAGACCCATTAAATAATAATACAAAACAATTACAAAATTTGAGTGATCTTTCAAATAAGCTACGTGGCGTGGGGGGATGAGACAAAAAGCTGCTCTGCTGTTGCCGTGGCAACACAAGATCACACATTTTTAATGGTCTGTAATAAAAGGCGGTAGAATTACGGCTGACCATGTTGGTTTCAAATGCAGTACTAGGTCCTTTTTTGTTTTGAGATTAGTGGCTTAACATGTGACAGAGTAAAAGCAGTTTTTTTCTCCCTATACCTCCATCCTGCTTGTACTTCTATATGTATGCGATAATTATTAAACTCACCAAGTCAATATAAGCTCTGTCAGACTTGTTTCTATTCGCTGTGGGGTTGACCTGTATTATATACATTGGACCTTGCACTTATTTTCAGGGAGGGGGGTGGGGGGGGTTGCAGTGCGGAGTGCAACCCCGCGACAGCTTTGAGTGATACACCTTGTCACATTGGGAAGTTCATCAGCAACCACTGAGAGGCCCATCGATTGGGTTGCCCTGAGCCCTGGCAGATAACGGATTGGATTAATCCCTCGCTGGATAGGAATTGTGCTTTATGCACGAGCGTGCACACACACACGCACACACACACACACACACACGCACACATACACACACACACACACACACACACTCCCACAAACATACATGCATGTATGGTGGCTGCATGCAAATAAGGAAACAAACAAATAAACAAACACATGAATAAACAAACAAATGAATAAATACATACACAAATAAATAAACAAACAAATAAATGAAAATATAAATGATAAATAAATGAACAAAAATCAATAAATAATTATAAACAAATAAATACATAAATAAATACATGAATAAATAAATACATTTCTTTTTAGCACATTGCCCAAAGGGCAAGCACAAATCAGTAATTGGAGGTATTGCTGACGCTCCCCTGATTGATTGTCGTCAGGATTCTGCCTGTGTTTACCTTAGTGCACAAATTTAGACCGGAAGAGTCACAGGCACCCCGGGTGTTCTTCTTGGTTTAGTTTTTTGTTTGTTTTGTTCTTTTTACAACTGGATCTGAAGGATATCATCCTCAGTGAATCGTTTGGAGGATTTCTTGTCTCGTTACAATGACAAGGGTAAACAGATTGAAAGATTCAATGTGGTCTATTAAGGCAATGTGCCGCTCGCTTCGCCCCGTGTTTCGTGTTTCTTAAAGAGGCGATGCATCAGCGAGGTGTCCAAGCAGAGATGAGCACAGCTGAAGAGCCAACTCATCAGACTCATTTTGTTGCCAGCGGGGTTTACTTCAAATAGTTATAATCTATGAACTGTAATATGATTCGCCAAGCACTTAGCAGAAATTCATCTTCCCCAATGCCTCCCAGGCAGTGTTTTGTGTGTATGAGTGTTTGTGCGCGTGTAAATATATGGCGTGTATGTTCATCTATACTTACCAAAAATGAAAAGGAAACTTTGTTATTGATTAATATTATGTGTAGAAACTCAAGCATTTCTACATCCCTAGTTGAAATAGAATGGGAAAGTTCCATCGTTTGATTACGATGCAAATTAAACCTTGCCACATTATTCATCGAGCACTTCAAAAAAATCAAAGAGTTGAAAACAATAAATAAACAGGAACAAAAACAAAAGTCCAATAAAACACAAAAACAACATAAATTGTCATACTTAGTTGCACGGCAAAGAATAAAAACGTCTTCAAATGACTTTGGAAGCTTGACAGAGAGGTGGCTCGCTTGACGATTAATCTTAAATCATTCCAAAGGAAAGAGGTAGGAATAGAAAACCTTGATCCTTGGGGCTCTACAAGGTCTTTCGTACATCTAGTCGTGTCTGACGACAACCCAAACACAAACTGTAACCCTAAACCCGAGTCATGACTACCTAGCTAGCTGTCTATCGATTAGCTATCTATTAGTTAGCTAGCTTTCTATCTAATTGAGTTACTTCCGGGTTGAGTGAACGCTGGCGCGTGCAGCTGCCGCTGCTCACTCACAAAAACCTTTACCATGGGACTGAAAAGTGACTGAGATTTTGAAAGGCGCTTAGAAATGAAATGTATTATTATTATTATTACAACCCCCAACTCTAACCCTGAACCCGTAATTCCTAATCAACCCCTAATTCCAACCCAAAATTTACCCTGCCCACCACCCCAATCCTAGCTCTGAACTCTCACACCGCAAATCCTGACCTCCCAACTAACTCCTAACCACCTTAACCTCAAACCGTAATCCCCTTAACCTCTTTATTCCAACTCCTATCCCCTTATTTCAGCTGCTTCAACCCGAACCCAGTAAAAGGCGTTAGGCCTTTAGGCGGTAGGTTTAGGCGTTAGGCCTAAACCTACCCACTTTCAAACATAATGCCAAACCCTAATCCTCACCCCTAACCACAACCATAACCCTTAACCCCAACCCTGACCGTCACACTGTAACCCTAAACCCTAGTCATAATCACAACCCCAACTGTAAACCTGAACCTCTAATTCCCAATCCTAATCCCATCCCCAACTCTAACCCTACCCATCACCCTAATCCTAGCTCCAAACTCCAACACCCAAAACGCTGACCCCATTAACCCAAACACCTAACTACCTCAACCCCAAAGTCTAACTCCCTTAACTTCTCTAGACCACCCCCTAACCACTAAACCTAACTGCACTAACCATAACACCCTAAACCTAACCCCTAAACCTACCCTTTCAACCTTAACATCAAACCTGAATCCTTACCCCAACTCTAACATTAACCCTAACCCTATCGCCTAAGTAAGAGAAAACCCTCCTAGGACCTAAACAGCAGACTTACGCGGTCTTTTTGACCATAAATTCTTTTGACTTTTTGCTAGTCTGTTCATAATAAACATGGTGCTGTATTTCACAAGTGCCAGTGATTCCAATTTGCACTCCCCCATCCCTTTTGGACCATGTATGAAGATTTTTAGCTGCCAGATGGCAGCATAGTCACAGTCATCATCGCTGGTCAGAACCTCTGCGGCCTTAACTAATGAGTCGCTGTGGCCTAGCATCTGTCTCTCTCATATAATGTCACTCACCATGTGGAGGACACCGCATGCCGTCTGGCCTCTCCGAAAGGGGAGAAATTGTTGTAATTAATCCTCACCCGCGTCTTTGTCAGGAATCATGTGTATGTGTAAACTTTGGTGGATTGTTGTTGTTCTCTTTTATGGTTCTAGTGAAAAGGCAAAATGTGCAAACAGCGCAGGCATCTTCCGTGTCACAAAAGGCAGCACACCACAGCCCGCTAATGCCGGCTACCAAGGGCTCTTCGGGGGCTACTTTCAGTCTGTGGAAATCAGGAAGTCGTGCAGCAAAGACGAGGCACCGCGCATAAAATCTAATGAAGCACTTGCATGCTCTACGTCGCGAGTGCACTTGGCTCAGAGAGAAAGGACATCTCCAAAAAGGGTCCGTTTGCCACGCGCCAACTTCCCAGAGTGTATAATCACAGTGCTTGATTACGAGCAGCCATTAGAAGCCACTGTAAGTGCCGCAAATACAATGCGAGAAATGATGGCCTGCGGTGTTTTAAATTCAACATGTTTGATACTGCAATCGCCGACACATCGGAAGACCTTGTTTTTTGTTGGCATATCACTGAGTGAGTGCAAAGGTTTTGTTTACTTTCTATATATAATATTTTATATATATATATATATATATATATATATATATATATATATATATATATATATATATATATATATATATATATATATATATATATAATTCTGATATTGGATTCTAAATATTTACGTATTAGGTCTAGGATGACATTTTAATTTCCAATCATCATATTAACATATATACACTATACAACACGAATCAGAATCAGAATCATCTTTATTGCCAAGTATGTAGAACACACAAGGAATTTGTTTCCGGTAGAATATATTCCGAACATAGCCTTCTTGTCCGAAGGAAAAATAGTTTGAAAAGTAAAACGCTTTGGTGCCATTTCAACATCATGGAACTATTGAATGATACTTTCTGACTCAAAATCATTTAACATTTCATTACAGAGCTTTGTTTTCAGGTTTCATCCCAGACACTTGTCATATAGTGAAAACGGAAACTATTGTATGAAATTTACGGGACTGGGATAAAAACCTTGAGGCACGATCACGTTCCCAGTAATTTAGCAGCAGATTCCGACTCTGATTACTAAATGCCCGAAATGTTTCGTCCGAAAACACTATGTGCAGTTTTTTTATGAAACAATTTTGCACATTTACAGTATAGACATTTGTATTTTATCTTTTCATCCCCCCACCCCATCCCCTTTCAATTACTGCTGTGGACTGCAAATTTCTCCATTGTGGGACGAATAAAGGTTTTGTGATTCTGATTAAGAAAGGCTCAACGGTGAATTTTTGTAAATAAACCTAATCTGTATTGTAAAGTATTTATGTTTCATAGGTTGACTGTTTTTACTCATTTATAATTGAGGCTACTAGCAAATATGAGGACTGCATTAGAATGAGAATGTTCTACAAGAACAGCAAAAACAAAATGTGTTTTAACTCTTTTAGCATAAATGGACCTGCACTGATACAGTATATTTTGTCCAAAGTCACTTTGATGAAAAACAGTAACTCAGATGGATTATACAAACAGGATTACCTAGATCCAACCGGTCTCTGAATTTGTGTACAAAAAAATACATTTTATTAAACTGATTTGTGGGGGGGGGGGGGGTTTGGTCGGTTTGGGACTGTTTACAAGAGTGTGTTATTTAGTGATTCTTACATTTTTTTTTCATGTATTTTTCTTCCAGGCAATATAACATATAAAATATTCCATCATAAAATACCATATATGTATAAAAGCCAGAATATGCAGATTTAATGTTATTTATTTATGTGTGTTTTATTTTTTTTAATGGCCACTATCTATAAAATGGCTGGCTACAATGCTACACTGGTCCCATGGCTATCAGAGCAGCATTAATGTCGGACCTTGCACTGGGGAACTTTTAATCATTCTGCAGCACAGATGATAACATCAGCATTGTGAATGAATGAGATAGTCTTACTCAATGTTTGTCTGATGTATCGTTGAAGATACCCCAAAGAAGTGATTACCTTCCCCATTTCTCTTCCCCACTCCATTTCCATTTCCCACCCCACCTTTCTTCTTTGCTGGCCCCTTGTGCCGCCACATCTTCCCCGCACACCTACTTCCTCCAGCTGTCAATTACTGTGCCCAATTACAAACTGGCACGCAATTAGGATCCGCCTCCCACGCCGGCCCACGTCGGTAATGAGTTTCCGCAGTCATTGATGAAAGTCACAATCACACAATGTAGCCCAGTTTCCCAATTATCTTTTTTTTCTCTCCCCGTGCTGCCTTCTTGACCCCTCTTGAGTCTGTTTCTGTATTTATATGCTAAAGCCTCAGTGTTTTCTACCCAAGGGGAGGCAATGGAAAAAAAGAGAAGATAATCCTATTTCACTGTTATGGCTTGACAATTTTGACAAAGGGGAGCAAACAGGCGCACTCACTCACTCAGCGCTCGTATTTCTCAGCCCATCTTTTGCCAATTTTCCATGACTGTTTGTTCTTGTCCACGTCAGAACACTGTATATTTGTAGAGGATATCTGAGGTCATCAGCACTCTCACCTGGAGTTTTGTTTGGTGGCAAAAGTGCGTATGAACCAATAAAAATCACTGATAAAAATATGAACTCTTTTATTTTACCCGGGTTAAGAGTGATGGACGCATCACTCAGAAGTGAAGAGATGAAACTCTCTGAAAATGACATCATCACGATGATAGAGGTGGTGGTTATCTGTACTCTGTTCTACGGCCACAATGTAAAATAAAATCTTTCCGGATGCATACACTGAGCTTTGAACATGAATATATGGTTGATTTTATATATATATATATATATATACATACATACATACATACATACATACATATATACATACATACATATATAAATCCTCGTCTCACCCACCATGGGTGGTGTCTGTCCCCATTTCAGCTCGGGTCCTCTACCAGAGGCCAGGAAGCTTGAGGGTTCTGCGCAGTATCCGTGCTGTTCCCAGCACTGCGCTTTTCTGGACCGAGATATCCGATGTTGTTCCCGGGATCTGTTGCAACCACTCGTCGAGTTTGGGGGTCACTGCCCCAAGTGCTCCGACCACCACAGGCACGACTGTCACCTTTACCTTCCAGGCTCTCTCCAGCTCCTCTCTGAGCCCTTGGTATTTCTCGATTTTCTCATGTTCCTTCTTTCTGATGTTCCCATCACTCGGGACCGCTACATCCACGACAACGGCTTTCCTTTCCCCTTTATCTATGACCACGATATCTGGTTGGTTGGCCATTACCATCTTGTCAGTCTGTATCTGGAAGTCCCACAGGATTTTTGCTCGGTCATTCTCCACCACCTTGGGAGGTGTTTCCCATTTTGACCTTGGGGTTTCCAGTCCATACTCCGCACAGATGTTTCGGTAGACTATGCCAGCCACCTGGTTATGGCGCTCCATGTAGGCTTTCCCTGCCAGCATCTTACACCCTGCAGTTACGTGTTGGATTGTCTCAGGTGCCTCTTTGCACAACCTACACCTTGGGTCTTGTCTGGTGTGGTATATCCCTGCCTCTATGGCTCTGGTGTTCAGGGCCTGCTCTTGGGCAGCCAGGATGAGTGCCTCTGTGCTGTCCTTTAGGCCAGCCCTCTCTAGCCACTGATAGGACTTCTTGAGATCAGCCACTTCTGCTATGGTTCGGTGGTACATCCCGTGTAGGGGCTTTTCCTCCCATGATTGTCCCTCTTCCAGCACCTCATCCTCTGTTCCCCATTGACTGAGACATTCTCTGAGTACATCATCCGTTGGAGCCTTCTCTTTGATGTATTCATGGAGCTTGGATGTTTCATCCTGGACAGTGGCTCTCACACTCACTAGTCCCCGGCCTCCTTCCTTACGGCTTGTGTACAGTCTCAGAGTGCTGGACTTGGGATGGAACCCTCCATGCATGGTGAGGAGTTTTCGGGTCTTAACATCCGTGGTCTGAATCTCTTCCTTTGGCCACCTTATTATTCCTGCAGGGTATCTGATCACTGGCAGGGCATAGCTGTTTATTGCCCGGGTCTTGTTCTTGCCATTGAGCTGGCTTCTGAGGACTTGCCTCACCCGCTGGAGGTATTTGGTCGTAGCCGCTTTCCTTGTTGCTAATTCGAGGTTGCCATTGGCCTGTGGTATACCGAGGTACTTGTAGCTGTTTTCAATGTCTGCTATTGTTCCTTCAGTGAGTGAGACCCCTTCAGTGTGGACTACCTTGCCCCTCTTAGTCACCATCCGACTACATTTCTCCAGCCCGAATGACATTCCGATATCACTGCTGTAGATCCTGGTTGTGTGGATCAGGGAGTCTATGTCCCTTTCGCTCTTAGCATACAGCTTGATGTCATCCATGTAGAGGAGGTGACTGATCGTAGCTCCATTTCTGAGGCGGTATCCATAGCCTGTCTTGGCGATTATCTGGCTGAGGGGGTTCAGTCCTATGCAGAACAGCAGTGGGGAGAGTGCATCACCTTGGTATATGCCACATTTGATGGACACTTGCGTTAGTGGCTTGCCATTGGCTTCAAGTGTGGTTTTCCACATCCTCATCGAGTTTGCAACGAAGGCTCTCAGGGTCCTGTTGACCTTATACAACTCCAAGCATTCATTGATCCATGTGTGTGGCATCGAGTCATATGCTTTCTTGTAATCAATCCAGGCTGTGCACAGGTTGGTATGTCGGGACCTGCAGTCTTGAGCGACTGTTCTGTCAACCAGCAGCTGATGTTTGGCACCTCTAGTATCTCTACTAATGCCTTTCTGTGCTTTGCTCATGTATTGATCCATGTGTCCACTTATCTTAGCCGCAATGATGCCTGACATGAGCTTCCATGTTGTGGAGAGACAGGTTATTGGCCGATAGTTGGAAGGAACTGCACCCTTTGAGGAATCCTTCATGATCAGGATTGTTCGCCCTTCGGTTAGCCATCCTGGGTGAGTCCCATCCATCAGCAGCTGGTTCATTTGTGCTGCTAGGCGCTCGTGGAGAGCTGTGAGTTTCTTTAGCCAGTAGGTGTGGACCATATCCGGCCTGGTGCCGTCCAGTTTTTCATACCTGAGACTCTTCCTTGTATATCTGCCGCTGTGATGGTAACTGGGTTCTGTTCAGGGAGGTTGCTGTGCTCCTCTTTCAGAGTCACCAGCCATTGTGCACTGCTGTTATGTGCGACCTCCTTCTCCCATATGCCTTTCCAGTATCTTTCAGTTTCCAGCCTTGGAGGGTCTGCTCTGCTGTTAGAACCCTGCCACTGAGCGTACACTTTCGCAGGTTGTGTTGCGAACAGCCTGTTTATTCTTCGTGCCTCATTCTCTTTCGTGTACCTCTTTAGGCGACTGGCCAAGGCCTGGAGCCTTTGTTTGGCAGTTTCGAGTGCTTCAGGTATGGTTATCTGCATGTACCTCTTGGGTATTGGCCTTTTATTCACACCTCTCTGGGTCTCCGTCAATTGACTCACATCTTTCCGAGCCGCCTTGATCTTGGCCTCCAACCGTCTTTTCCATGGTGGGTAATGAATCTCGTGGCTCTCATGGTTGCTCTTGTAGCCAAGCATGTCTAGGATCACTGATGCTGAGGTGTATATCAGCTCATTGGTTTCCGTGATCGTTCCGGTCGGGATCGTTCTCAGTGCTGCATTCACAGTTTCCATGAGACTTTCAGGTGGTACTTCACATAGCCGTTGTAATCGGTGCCTTCGTTGCCCAGTTTTCATTCTTGCCATGATCTTATCTCTCAGGTCATTTGCTGCCTCGCTCAGCATTTCATTTATTGGGGCTGGCTTCCCAATCTCATTATTCATTGGGGCTTGCCTCCCAATCTCTGGTTGAACCTCTTCCTGTGATGTGGCAGCCTGGGGCCCTTCACCTCAGAATTTGTACCTCATCAATCTCAAGTTGTGATAGCAATTGCCGTTTGTGGATATTGGAACACTGAGCTACTAGTTGTTTCGTGGTCAACCGTGACTGTGGGTTTCGAAGTAACCATTCAGCCCCCATTCTCCGCATGTAACCCCTCTGACTAGGGTTGCTTGAGTAGTAGCATTCCAACAGAGCCATGTTATCGCATCTCGTCCATCTCCGCTTTGTTCCAGTAGCCCATTTTTCATCAGGGTGCTCTGGTTCCCCAGCACCTGACGCAGACCTTGTTTGGCCGGGCGACGTCTGAGCCGGCATGTCATTCCATTTATTGTCTCTCATCATTGTATGAGGTAGGCATTAGCGTGAAGGGTCTTGCCCAAGGACCCACACTGGATGATGTCATTGTGCAAACAGGCGCACTCACTCACTCAGCGCTCGTATTTCTCAGCCCATCTTTTGCCAATTTTCCATGACTGTTTGTTCTTGTCCACGTCAGAACACTGTATATTTGTAAAGGATATCTGAGGTCATCAGCACTCTCACCTGGAGTTTTGTTTGGTGGCAAAAGTGCGTATGAACCAATAAAAATCACTGATAAAAATATGAACTCTTTTATTTTACCCGGGTTAAGAGTGATGGACGCATCACTCAGAAGTGAAGAGATGAAACTCTCTGAAAATGACATCATCACGATGATAGAGGTGGTGGTTATCTGTACTCTGTTCTACGGCCACAATGTAAAATAAAATCTTTCCGGATGCATACACTGAGCTTTGAACATGAATATATGGCTGATTTTATATATATATATATATATATATATATATATATATATATATATATATATATATATATATATATATATAAATCCTCGTCTCACCCACCATGGGTGGTGTCTGTCCCCATTTCAGCTCGGGTCCTCTACCAGAGGCCAGGAAGCTTGAGGGTTCTGCGCAGTATCCGTGCTGTTCCCAGCACTGCGCTTTTCTGGACCGAGATATCCGATGTTGTTCCCGGGATCTGTTGCAACCACTCGTCGAGTTTGGGGGTCACTGCCCCAAGTGCTCCGACCACCACAGGCACGACTGTCACCTTTACCTTCCAGGCTCTCTCCAGCTCCTCTCTGAGCCCTTGGTATTTCTCGATTTTCTCATGTTCCTTCTTTCTGATGTTCCCATCACTCGGGACCGCTACATCCACGACAACGGCTTTCCTTTCCCCTTTATCTATGACCACGATATCTGGTTGGTTGGCCATTACCATCTTGTCAGTCTGTATCTGGAAGTCCCACAGGATTTTTGCTCGGTCATTCTCCACCACCTTGGGAGGTGTTTCCCATTTTGACCTTGGGGTTTCCAGTCCATACTCCGCACAGATGTTTCGGTAGACTATGCCAGCCACCTGGTTATGGCGCTCCATGTAGGCTTTCCCTGCCAGCATCTTACACCCTGCAGTTACGTGTTGGATTGTCTCAGGTGCCTCTTTGCACAACCTACACCTTGGGTCTTGTCTGGTGTGGTATATCCCTGCCTCTATGGCTCTGGTGTTCAGGGCCTGCTCTTGGGCAGCCAGGATGAGTGCCTCTGTGCTGTCCTTTAGGCCAGCCCTCTCTAGCCACTGATAGGACTTCTTGAGATCAGCCACTTCTGCTATGGTTCGGTGGTACATCCCGTGTAGGGGCTTTTCCTCCCATGATTGTCCCTCTTCCAGCACCTCATCCTCTGTTCCCCATTGACTGAGACATTCTCTGAGTACATCATCCGTTGGAGCCTTCTCTTTGATGTATTCATGGAGCTTGGATGTTTCATCCTGGACAGTGGCTCTCACACTCACTAGTCCCCGGCCTCCTTCCTTACGGCTTGTGTACAGTCTCAGAGTGCTGGACTTGGGATGGAACCCTCCATGCATGGTGAGGAGTTTTCGGGTCTTAACATCCGTGGTCTGAATCTCTTCCTTTGGCCACCTTATTATTCCTGCAGGGTATCTGATCACTGGCAGGGCATAGCTGTTTATTGCCCGGGTCTTGTTCTTGCCATTGAGCTGGCTTCTGAGGACTTGCCTCACCCGCTGGAGGTATTTGGTCGTAGCCGCTTTCCTTGTTGCTAATTCGAGGTTGCCATTGGCCTGTGGTATACCGAGGTACTTGTAGCTGTTTTCAATGTCTGCTATTGTTCCTTCAGTGAGTGAGACCCCTTCAGTGTGGACTACCTTGCCCCTCTTAGTCACCATCCGACTACATTTCTCCAGCCCGAATGACATTCCGATATCACTGCTGTAGATCCTGGTTGTGTGGATCAGGGAGTCTATGTCCCTTTCGCTCTTAGCATACAGCTTGATGTCATCCATGTAGAGGAGGTGACTGATCGTAGCTCCATTTCTGAGGCGGTATCCATAGCCTGTCTTGGCGATTATCTGGCTGAGGGGGTTCAGTCCTATGCAGAACAGCAGTGGGGAGAGTGCATCACCTTGGTATATGCCACATTTGATGGACACTTGCGTTAGTGGCTTGCCATTGGCTTCAAGTGTGGTTTTCCACATCCTCATCGAGTTTGCAACGAAGGCTCTCAGGGTCCTGTTGACCTTATACAACTCCAAGCATTCATTGATCCATGTGTGTGGCATCGAGTCATATGCTTTCTTGTAATCAATCCAGGCTGTGCACAGGTTGGTATGTCGGGACCTGCAGTCTTGAGCGACTGTTCTGTCAACCAGCAGCTGATGTTTGGCACCTCTAGTATCTCTACTAATGCCTTTCTGTGCTTTGCTCATGTATTGATCCATGTGTCCACTTATCTTAGCCGCAATGATGCCTGACATGAGCTTCCATGTTGTGGAGAGACAGGTTATTGGCCGATAGTTGGAAGGAACTGCACCCTTTGAGGAATCCTTCATGATCAGGATTGTTCGCCCTTCGGTTAGCCATCCTGGGTGAGTCCCATCCATCAGCAGCTGGTTCATTTGTGCTGCTAGGCGCTCGTGGAGAGCTGTGAGTTTCTTTAGCCAGTAGGTGTGGACCATATCCGGCCTGGTGCCGTCCAGTTTTTCATACCTGAGACTCTTCCTTGTATATCTGCCGCTGTGATGGTAACTGGGTTCTGTTCAGGGAGGTTGCTGTGCTCCTCTTTCAGAGTCACCAGCCATTGTGCACTGCTGTTATGTGCGACCTCCTTCTCCCATATGCCTTTCCAGTATCTTTCAGTTTCCAGCCTTGGAGGGTCTGCTCTGCTGTTAGAACCCTGCCACTGAGCGTACACTTTCGCAGGTTGTGTTGCGAACAGCCTGTTTATTCTTCGTGCCTCATTCTCTTTCGTGTACCTCTTTAGGCGACTGGCCAAGGCCTGGAGCCTTTGTTTGGCAGTTTCGAGTGCTTCAGGTATGGTTATCTGCATGTACCTCTTGGGTATTGGCCTTTTATTCACACCTCTCTGGGTCTCCGTCAATTGACTCACATCTTTCCGAGCCGCCTTGATCTTGGCCTCCAACCGTCTTTTCCATGGTGGGTAATGAATCTCGTGGCTCTCATGGTTGCTCTTGTAGCCAAGCATGTCTAGGATCACTGATGCTGAGGTGTATATCAGCTCATTGGTTTCCGTGATCGTTCCGGTCGGGATCGTTCTCAGTGCTGCATTCACAGTTTCCATGAGACTTTCAGGTGGTACTTCACATAGCCGTTGTAATCGGTGCCTTCGTTGCCCAGTTTTCATTCTTGCCATGATCTTATCTCTCAGGTCATTTGCTGCCTCGCTCAGCATTTCATTTATTGGGGCTGGCTTCCCAATCTCATTATTCATTGGGGCTTGCCTCCCAATCTCTGGTTGAACCTCTTCCTGTGATGTGGCAGCCTGGGGCCCTTCACCTCAGAATTTGTACCTCATCAATCTCAAGTTGTGATAGCAATTGCCGTTTGTGGATATTGGAACACTGAGCTACTAGTTGTTTCGTGGTCAACCGTGACTGTGGGTTTCGAAGTAACCATTCAGCCCCCATTCTCCGCATGTATGTATGTATGTATGTATGTGTATATATATATATATATATATATATATATATATATATATATATATATATATATATATATATATATACACACACACACAGTGGGACCTTGGCTTCCGAACTTAATTGGTTCCCAGACAGTGTGTAAGGCGAAAAGTGTGTATGCCAAAAAATAATTTCCCATAGGAAACCATTAAAATGAGAATAATCCGTTCCCAGGTCCCCATAAAACATAATGTTCTACTTTCTAATCTTCTAAGACTTAAAACTACACAAAATTTACCTTATTTTATGTATGTGTGTGTGTGTTCCTCAGCATTAAACACTTTGAGATGAGTAACATAGGCTTCTTTGACAATCTTGAGGAATGATCCCTTGTAGGTGCTTTCTCTGTGATAATTGTATCTACTTCTTCATCAATTGTGATCTGTTTAGCTGGGTTGATTTGTGGAGCCTGATTGATGGGATATTTTAACCTTCCAGTCTACATTCTTTTTTTGAATTTTCAAAGTTGAAACAAGTCTAATTTTCACTGTTTTCTATCCATTTTCTAACCTTTCTGATCTTTTTTTAATTTTATTTTTCAGATATATATGTATATACATGTATACATGTACATGTACATGTACATGTATATAAATTTCTCCACTGTGAGACTAATAAAGGCATATCCAATCCAATCCAATATACAGTGAGACCTCGGTTTACGAACCCCTTGGCTTACAAACTTTTTGGTTTATGAACGTTACATTTATGAAAATTTTACCTTGGCATATGAAGTATTTTTCAGGAAGTGGGAAACCAGAAGAAAGTATCGTAATTTGTATAAAGCATATCCCCAATGAATGGTGTCTTTTTAAACTTGTTCCATATACGTATAATGTGCACTGGAGTATAAGGCGCACCTTCACTGAATGAAAAAGTTTTTCCAAATATAATACGTATATAAATATATAAAAGTTTTCCAGCTATAAATCACACCACATTATAAGGCGTGACAGTAGACGCTGGGTTAGCCCGATGACTTCTACAGAGTGAAATGGAGTCAGTGGCTCTTGAGAGTCGTTGCGAGACCTGTTTTGGCTCAATATGACTTCACATATAAGGCGTGCCTGTCTATAAGGCACAGCGTGATCTTTGGAAGAAAATCAACGGTTTTCGATCAGCCTTATACACAAAAAAAAATGGAATTATTATTTTTTGTGTGAGTTTGTTCCCATTATTATGCAAGTGTCACTGTGGTTCCCTTTGGAGTGAGCGGCACATGGACAACACTGTTGCTGTTATTGTAGTTTGTTTGTTTTTTCCCCTATTTCTCATCGATATGAAAGTTGCTGAAGCGGGAGGGAATTGGGTGGTGGGAAAATCTGACGGGTAGTCGCTCCAAGGCACGCTTGTGTGACTGACAGCCTGTTTGGAGAGGCCGTTTGCACATTCCTGCTTCAGTGAAATTGCTTTAGTCATAAGGCGATACTGCGTTGGGCCGCTCTTCTTTCGCTATTTGAATTGTGTCTCGCTGTTTCCAATTTCCATTTAATCTCGCCTCATTTGGTGAAAATATAGAGAGCCAAAAAAACCCCACTTGAATGGAGCTTCTTGTCGCATTGATCGGAATACTCAGGGTTAAAATGTGGCTCACGGCTCTGCAGTAAAGGGAACAAGGTTGAGTAATGAGACGAGGAAGCAGCGATAATGGAAATCTAAATGATTAAAGCGCATATTGCTGTGGGGTGGTGCAAAGTTTTTGCTGGGGAAATAATGATATGATTTTTCAGTCCAAATGAAATGAAGTTGTCCCATTGTCTCAGATCATTTTGGTCATATTTTGCCAAAATGTTCAGTTTGACCTATTTTAGGTGAGCGGTGTCTATAAGAATGTTTAAAATTTAAATCGGATTATCCACATTGAACTTAAGAATTACAAATTTCCTAGAATGGGCTTCAGCATCCTTTGTAATGTACAAGGTGGCTGCCTGTGTGCTTTAGGACACGGGCTTATTAAAAAGAAGGACTCTTGACAGTTTTGATTTGCTTTTTTTATTTAAGTGCAATACATTCACGAGTGTGGTGAGTTACGGCTAATCAAATTAAACTGCGCAGGGCAATTATCCAAAAGGCTTTGAGTGACCTCAGTAATCCGCTTTCTGCCAGTGTGGCAATGATGGACCGTGTATTTATCATGCACATCTATAAACTTGAAGTACATTCACACAAGCAATCTATTGGGAAAAGTCATTGTAAGTGGGAGAAGGTGATAAAAAAAAACAAAACGAAAGTGTAAAACGCGCTCTCTGTCAAACAGTTTGGCCGCATCAGCTCAAACGTGATGTTCTTCTCTCCACCGTGAAATTTATTGCCATCGATGACCGATTGCATTTCTCTCCCCCTTCATCGAGCCTTTTCAAAGTAACCTGGCAGCACATTCATTTCTCCATTTTGAGTGGAGTGGCCCGCTCATTATCAAATGCTCCCAGAAAGGCTTTTTTCTTATCTCGACGTGTGACAAAATGGAAACATTTCATTTTTCACAAATATCAGTGAGATTATTTTTCTTCTGTCCCTGATAAGGCCGCAAATGCTCCCGTTCCTTCCTTCAATGTGTCCTGGTGAAAAAGTCATCCGGTCGCACAATGTGTTTCCTTTACGGTACATTCTCTGCATCAGTCAAAATAACAAACAAATATCTTAGTCTGAATGTGTATTTTTTCACGTCAACGGCCATACAACGGATCTAACATGATTTGTTTGATCAAGAACATGTTTTTATGCATAGGTCTCACATTAATCGCCATCCGCTACGCATTTCAGCTAAAGAGACTGCATTCCTGCCTAAAGCAGATTGCCAGATATGTCGATCGCGATTGACTGCTAGCGCATGGATAGGTCTCAAGTCGATCGCGAATGGTATAAAGCAGGCGTGGGGGCCAAATGTGGCCCGTGGTGAATTTTGATCCGGCCTGCAGTTGCTGTCATCAAATTAATAACTTCTGGCCCGTATGTAGAATTAATAAATTAGGGCAGTCGTGCTGCCATCTCGAGGGTCATTTCTGAACAGCAAATTAATATATGATTAACTGACTGAATGAGCCCCCCAATTTTCTAATCGTCATTTTTAAATGTTTTCTAAATTTCTAAAATCGCGACAAATCAATACAAGAACAATTACTTCTGTTAAACTGTTACAAAAATAGTTACAATGTTAAAAAAGAGAAGTTAAGTGAATATTCAATTAATATTTTCAGTCAATTCAATTTTGATATGCATGCTTCAAATGAGTGACACAGAGAACGGTCGCTGAAATTCATTTCAATGAACTCATTCACTGCCAAAGCCGAATTTATTTGGGAATTGACAATATGACGTACAGCGCCATTATTCGGGTTTTGTTTATTCATGCTTGGGTGCCGATGAAGTGCTGGCCATGGCCTCTGGCAATGTTTTTTTCTTTTCCACAAGGGGGTGTTATTTCTATTTATTCCATGTTAGTGCTTTGTTCACACTTCAGCTGTTGTTAAAGCACTATATAAACCAACATGTATATATCGCATTGTATTTTAGACAGCTGCTCTCATTTCAAGATCATATACAGTAAAGTCTCGTTATATCGATATTCAAGGGAGTCCGAAAAAATATCGATATAACCGGGACTATCGATATATCCGATCCTGCGCCGAACTGCATTAAACAAAAGCCGCCAAAAGAGGGCAGCCAAGCGCCATATAAGAAACGGAGCTGGCCATTAGCTCCCTTTTTTTTTGGGTGAGATGTTCCCCCAATGTTGCCTCAAAATGGCACATATAATTCTTTAATGATTGTAAACATGTATGCTTTAATCTTCAGAACTACAGTGTATTTGAAACATATTCATAACTGGATGTGTAACAAGAAAGCATATTATCCGAATCTGAAGCCATTGTTTGGATTCACAAGCAATGCAAGACGTCTTGGCGTGAAGTCATTTTTATTTGCATTTTAATAAAAAGTGACATCGGCTGTCCTTTAATACACAGTATGGAATGTTAATAATTTTCAAAATCATCGCGCTTCAGCAGACAAAACAAGAAACATTGTTGCAAAAAACGATTGCATTCATATACAGTACAGTGGGCATGTACATAACACAACAGGGAAACTGCAACGCTTACATCTTACTGTATTATGTATACAATTTAAAAAAGTCATCAATCTTCTTCTGCTTCCCATTTTTACCTTTTAACACAAACACTTCAATCTCGTCTGCTACACATGAGCTAGCGTCTGAAAATGAAAATGGCTCTGCTACACGGGTGCTGGGCACATAACCAAGTCACCTGACCAAGTCGACCAATGGCGCGACTGATGGCGTGACACGTAACCAAGACCCGTGACCAAGTTGACCAATGGCGCGACCGATGGCGTGTCACGTGACAAAGGTTGATTTGTGGAGCCTGATTGATGGGATATTTTAACCTTCCAGTCTACATTCTTTTTTTGAATTTTCAAAGTTGAAACAAGTCTAATTTTCACTGTTTTCTATCCATTTTCTAACCTTTTTGATCTTTTTTTAATTTTATTTTTCACTTTTGTTTTTTTGTTTTAAAACTCCTTGTCATCTCCCTTTCGTGTGTGTGTGTGTGTGTGTGTGTGTGTGTGTTTTCTCTCAGTCTCTCACTGTCGGCTGCCTGTCTCTTTAATAGTTAATGGTTCTTGACCAATCACGTGGCTTTAACCGAAGACGCCATTGTTTTTTTGAGAACGGTCTCACTCTCTCTCCGACTGTAACACCATCCCCCACTGCTGCGATCTTGACCAATCACGTGGCTTTAACCAAAGACTGGGGGCAGGGAATAGAGAAATAAATGGAGTCGGCTGCCATTTTGTTGTTAGAAGAACGGGCTCGTTCACGAACGACACATCATTCATTGTGGCAGCTCCGTGTGTATCCCGAAAAATAGTTCGTATGCCAAGGTAAAATTTTCATACATACACATATATATATTAGTAAAATAAATTTGCCTGTACGGAAATGTATACCATGGAAACAATGCACTTGGTGACTATATATGGCTATATTTTTGGATATATATGTATATACATGTATACATGTACATGTACATGTACATGTATATAAATTTCTCCACTGTGAGACTAATAAAGGCATATCCAATCCAATCCAATATACAGTGAGACCTCGGTTTACGAACCCCTTGGCTTACAAACTTTTTGGTTTATGAACGTTACATTTATGAAAATTTTACCTTGGCATATGAAGTATTTTTCAGGAAGTGGGAAACCAGAAGAAAGTATCGTAATTTGTATAAAGCATATCCCCAATGAATGGTGTCTTTTTAAACTTGTTCCATATACGTATAATGTGCACTGGAGTATAAGGCGCACCTTCACTGAATGAAAAAGTTTTTCCAAATATAATACGTATATAAATATATAAAAGTTTTCCAGCTATAAAGCACACCACATTATAAGGCGTGACAGTAGACGCTGGGTTAGCCCGATGACTTCTACAGAGTGAAATGGAGTCAATGGCTCTTGAGAGTCGTTGCGAGACCTGTTTTGGCTCAATATGACTTCACATATAAGGCGTGCCTGTCTATAAGGCACAGCGTGATCTTTGGAAGAAAATCAACGGTTTTCGATCAGCCTTATACACAAAAAAAAATGGAATTATTATTATTTTTTGTGTGAGTTTGTTCCCATTATTATGCAAGTGTCACTGTGGTTCCCTTTGGAGTGAGCGGCACATGGACAACACTGTTGCTGTTATTGTTGTTTGTTTGTTTGTTTTTTCCCCTATTTCTCATCGATATGAAAGTTGCTGAAGCGGGAGGGAATTGGGTGGTGGGAAAATCTGACGGGTAGTCACTCCAAGGCACGCTTGTGTGACTGACAGCCTGTTTGGAGAGGCCGTTTGCACATTCCTGCTTCAGTGAAATTGCTTTAGTCATAAGGCGATACTGCGTTGGGCCGCTCTTCTTTCGCTATTTGAATTGTGTCTCGCTGTTTCCAATTTCCATTTAATCTCGCCTCATTTGGTGAAAATATAGAGAGCCAAAAAAACCCCCACTTGAATGGAGCTTCTTGTCGCATTGATCGGAATACTCAGGGTTAAAATGTGGCTCACGGCTCTGCAGTAAAGGGAACAAGGTTGAGTAATGAGACGAGGAAGCAGCGATAATGGAAATCTAAATGATTAAAGCGCATATTGCTGTGGGGTGGTGCAAAGTTTTTGCTGGGGAAATAATGATATGATTTTTCAGTCCAAATGAAATGAAGTTGTCCCATTGTCTCAGATCATTTTGGTCATATTTTGCCAAAATGTTCAGTTTGACCTATTTCAGGTGAGCGGTGTCTATAAGAATGTTTAAAATTTAAATCGGATTATCCACATTGAACTTAAGAATTACAAATTTCCTAGAATGGGCTTCAGCATCCTTTGTAATGTACAAGGTGGCTGCCTGTGTGCTTTAGGACACGGGCTTATTAAAAAGAAGGACTCTTGACAGTTTTGATTTGCTTTTTTTATTTAAGTGCAATACATTCACGAGTGTGGTGAGTTACGGCTAATCAAATTAAACTGCGCAGGGCAATTATCCAAAAGGCTTTGAGTGACCTCAGTAATCCGCTTTCTGCCAGTGTGGCAATGATGGACCGTGTATTTATCATGCACATCTATAAACTTGAAGTACATTCACACAAGCAATCTATTGGGAAAAGTCATTGTAAGTGGGAGAAGGTGATAAAAAAAACAAAACGAAAGTGTAAAACGCGCTCTCTGTCAAACAGTTTGGCCGCATCAGCTCAAACGTGATGTTCTTCTCTCCACCGTGAAATTTATTGCCATCGATGACCGATTGCATTTCTCTCCCCCTTCATCGAGCCTTTTCAAAGTAACCTGGCAGCACATTCATTTCTCCATTTTGAGTGGAGTGGCCCGCTCATTATCAAATGCTCCCAGAAAGGCTTTTTTCTTATCTCGACGTGTGACAAAATGGAAACATTTCATTTTTCACAAATATCAGTGAGATTATTTTTCTTCTATCCCTGATAAGGCCGCAAATGCTCCCGTTCCTTCCTTCAATGTGTCCTGGTGAAAAAGTCATCCGGTCGCACAATGTGTTTCCTTTACGGTACATTCTCTGCATCAGTCAAAATAACAAACAAATATCTTAGTCTGAATGTGTATTTTTTCACGTCAACGGCCATACAACGGATCTAACATGATTTGTTTGATCAAGAACATGTTTTTATTCATAGGTCTCACATTAATCGCCATCCGCTACGCATTTCAGCTAAAGAGACTGCATTCCTGCCTAAAGCAGATTGCCAGATATGTCGATCGCGATTGACTGCTAGCGCATGGATAGGTCTCAAGTCGATCGCGAATGGTATAAAGCAGGCGTGGGGGCCAAATGTGGCCCGTGGTGAATTTTGATCCGGCCTGCAGTTGCTGTCATCAAATTAATAACTTCTGGCCCGTATGTAGAATTAATAAATTAGGGCAGTCGTGCTGCCATCTCGAGGCTCATTTATGAACAGCAAATTAATATATGATTAACTGACTGAATGAGCCCCCCAATTTTCTAATCGTCATTTTTAAATGTTTTCTAAATTTCTAAAATCGCGACAAATCAATACAAGAACAATTACTTCTGTTAAACTGTTACAAAAATAGTTACAATGTTAAAAAAGAGAAGTTAAGTGAATATTCAATTAAAATTTTCAGTCAATTCAATTTTGATATGCATGCTTCAAATGAGTGACACAGAGAACGGTCGCTGAAATTCATTTCAATGAACTCATTCACTGCCAAAGCCGAATTTATTTGGGAATTGACAATATGACGTACAGCGCCATTATTCGGGTTTTGTTTATTCATGCTTGGGTGCCGATGAAGTGCTGGCCATGGCCTCTGGCAATGTTTTTTTCTTTTCCACAAGGGGGTGTTATTTCTATTTATTCCATGTTAGTGCTTTGTTCACACTTCAGCTGTTGTTAAAGCACTATATAAACCAACATGTATATATCGCATTGTATTTTGGACAGCTGCTCTCATTTCAAGCTCATATACAGTAAAGTCTCGTTATATCGATATTCAAGGGAGTCCGAAAAAATATCGATATAACCGGGACTATCGATATATCCGATCCTGCGCCGAACTGCATTAAACAAAAGCCGCCAAAAGAGGGCAGCCAAGCGCCATATAAGAAACGGAGCTGGCCATTAGCTCCCTTTTTTGTTCCCCCAATGTTGCCTCAAAATGGCACATATAATTCTTTAATGATTGTAAACATGTATGCTTTAATCTTCAGAACTACAGTGTATTTGAAACATATTCATAACTGGATGTGTAACAAGAAAGCATATTATCCGAATCTGAAGCCATTGTTTGGATTCACAAGCAATGTAAGACGTCTTGGTGTGAAGTCATTTTTATTTGCATTTGAATAAAAAGTGACATCGGCTGTCCTTTAATACACAGTATGGAATGTTAATAATTTTCAAAATCATCGCGCTTCAGCAGACAAAACAAGAAACATTGTTGCAAAAAACGATTGCATTCATATACAGTACAGTGGGCATGTACATAACACAACAGGGAAACTGCAACGCTTACATCTTACTGTATTATGTATACAATTTAAAAAAGTCATCAATCTTCTTCTGCTTCCCATTTTTACCTTTTAACACAAACACTTCAATCTCGTCTGCTACACACGAGCTAGCATCTGAAAATGGCTCTGCTACACGGGTGCTGGGCACGTAACCAAGTCACCTGACCAAGTCGACCAATGGCGCGACTGATGGCGTGACACGTAACCAAGACCCGTGACCAAGTTGACCAATGGCGCGACCGATGGCGTGTCACGTGACAAAGTCACACGGCCAAGTCGACCAATAGCGCGACCGATGGCGGCTCATGTGACCAAGTCGACCAATGGCGCGACCGATGGCGGCTCACGTAACAAGACACGTGACCAAGTTGACCAATGGCGCGACGGATATATCGATATAAACAACAAAAATAGCCGGCGGGGGATGAAAAGGAGCACCGTAATAACCGGATTATCGTAACAACCGGGTATGGTACTAAACGGTACTAATTATACATAAAAAGACTAGAAATGTGCAAGGGAAATGAAAATAATATCGTAATAAGCGGTACTATCGATATAACCGATATCGATATAACGAGACTTTAGAATTAACTCTTTTTTTCCTGATGAAAATTCTATGGTTTCTATTAAATGTTTATGTAGTCCTAAAACTCAATATTCTGTGTGTCCTGGAATTCAAGTGAAAATAACAAAAACCCTGGCACTGGAGTGGACACATTTTTGCGCATCTGGCAGGGAATGAGTTAATTGCTGTTATATGTAAAGAATATCCGCCAAGGTTGGCTCCCCTACATTTTTTAACACACCAAATCTGGCCCCCTTTGCAAAATGTTTGGACACCGATGGTGTAAAGTAAAAAAGAAAACCAAACGAACAAATAAAAAACAAGACTGTGCATTATTCATGATTTATTTATGTTACTGTATACTGCACCTGGTCAATCTGACGTTCACAAAAAGCATTTTTTTAAACAATGGTTTTGATTTGAAAGGCACACAAGTCTATGTCTAGATGCTTTTTCATCTATTGTGCCGACGTTTGCAGAAGTCCGCCTGTTTGTCCACAATCGTGCACTCCTACCTCACCTCATTCTTTCTTTTCACCAACTCTCCCTCTCTCACCTTCAGGGGGGTGTGCCCTTAAGTCATGGGAAGAGCCACCGTGTGGTTATTTGATATAGGATTTGATAGATTTGTTTGCCGCCACATTCATTTGCTGCATATCACCGAGCTGACGGGCCGTAAAATGAAAATTTGCCGTAGATTTTCAACATGACTGTTTGGGGCAAGTGTGAAAGAACTCCCTGTTTATATTTCTGTACATCTTGAGAGAGAGTGAGCATATGCTGTGTATGCAGCTGTCAGATTGCTCCTCTACTCGATTTAGAATCTGAAGTTTCACATGTATTTTTTTTCTTCTCCACACAAATCTCTCAAATGGTGTTCGTGTTTCTTGAGGGGTTGAAGCTTTTACCACAGTTTGATACGCTTGTGTACTCTTGTCCTGTAACCAAACATAAAATCTGTATACTGTATATATGTATACTGTATATAAACATATGTGGTTGTGTGTGTGTTCATGTGTGTGTGTGTATATGTATGAGTACTGTATATGTATGTGTATATGCGTGTATGTACTGTATCTTATCCGGGGTCGGATTGCCGGGGCATCAGCTTCAGCAGGGAAGCCCAGACTTCGTTCTCTCCAGCCACTTCTTCCTGCTCGTCCTGGTGGATCCCGAGGCGTTCCCAGGCCAGCTTGGAGACATAGTGCCTCCAGCATGTCCTGGGTCGACCCCGGGGTCTCCTGCCAGTGGGGCATGCTCAGAACATCTTACCAGGGAGGCGTCCAGGGGGCATCCTAATCAGATGCCCGAAACACTTTATCTGGCTCCTCTCTATGTGGAGGAGAAGTGCTCGACTCTGAGCCCCTCCCGGATGACCAAGCTTCTCACATTATCTCTAAGGGAGAGCCCGGACACCATACGGAGAAAGCTCATTTCGGCCGCTTGTATCCGGGATCTCGTTCTTTCGGTTACAACCCATAGCTCGTGACCAAAGAGGTTGGGATGTAGATCGACCGGTAAATTGAGAGCTTCGCTTTTTGGCTCAGCGCCTTCTTCACCACGATAGATCGTACAAAGTCCGCATCACAGCAGACGCCGCACCGATCCGCCTGTCGATATCTCGCTCCCTTTTTCCCTCATTCGTGAAAAAGACTCTCAGATACTTAAACTGCTCCACTTGAGGCAAGCTCTCCTCCCCGACCCGGAGGGGGCACTCCACTCTTTTCCGACTGAGAACCATTGTCTCAGATTTGGAGATGCTGATTCTCATCCCAACTGCTTCACATTCGGCTGTGAAACGCTCCAGAGAGAGTTGGAGAGTTCCACTTGAAGGCCCCAACAGTAGCACATCATCTGCAAAAAGCAGAGATGCTGTACTGAGGCCACCAAAACGGAACCCTTCAACGCTTCGACTGCGCCTAGAAATTCCGTCCATAACGGTTATGAACAGAATCGGTGACAAAGAGCAGCCTTGGCGGAGCCCAACCCTCACTGGAAACGATTCTGACTTATTGCCGGCAATGCGAACCAGAGTCTGACATCGGTTGTATCGGCAGCGAACGCCTGATACGCGTCGTATCAGGCGCTCCTGTACCTCATACGCTTGAAGCACCCTCCACAGAACTCCCCGAGCGACACGGTCAAACGCCTCCTCCAAGTCCACAAAGCACGTGTCGACTGGTTGGGCGAATTCTCATGAACACTCGAGTACCCTGCCAAGGGTATAGAGCTGGTCCTCTGTCCCACGGCCAGGACGAAAACCACACTGCTCCTCCTCAATCTGAGGCCGACTTCCCGACAGACCCGCCCCTCGAGAAACCCTGAATAAACCTTAACAGGGAGGATGCGGAGTGTGATCCCTCTGTACAGTAGTTGGAATACACCCTCCGGTCTCCCTGAGCCTCACCATGGATTGCGCAATGACTATGCTAACTGTGCTGGCTTGCTCTGCAGTGAGACTGCATTGCTATACCTCTGCATATCGCTATTAAAGTGTTCAAACACTTTTAGTATATGAACTAAATTTCTACAGTTTAGCTGCCGTATGTAATGTACAGTCACTGTACATTATAAACACCTCATCCTCTGTTCTCCATTGTCTGAGACATTCTCTGAGTACATCATCCGTTGGAGCCTTCTCTTTGATGTATTCATGGAGCTTGGATGTTTCATCCTGGACAGTGGCTCTCACACTCACTAGTCCCCGGCCTCCTTCCTTACGGCTTGTGTACAGTCTCAGAGTGCTGGACTTGGGATGGAACCCTCCATGCATGGTGAGGAGTTTTCGGGTCTTAACATCCGTGGTCTAAATCTCTTCCTTTGGCCACCTTATTATTCCTGCAGGGTATCTGATCACTGGCAGGGCATAGCTGTTTATTGCCCGGGTCTTGTTCTTGCCATTGAGCTGGCTTCTGAGGACTTGCCTAACCCGCTGGAGGTATTTGGTCGTAGCCGCTTTCCTTGTTGCTAGTTCGAGGTTGCCATTGGCCTGTGGTATACCAAGATACTTGTAGCTGTTTTCAGTGTCCGCTATTCAGGGAGTGAGACCCCTTCAGTGTGGACTACCTTGCCCCTCTTAGTCACCATCCGACTATATTTCTCCAGCCCGAATGACATCCCGATGTCACTGCTGTACATCCTGGTTGTGTGAATCAGGAAGTCTATGTTCCTTTCACTCTTAGCATACAGCTTTATGTCAACCATGTAGAGGAGGTGACTTATTGTAGCTCCATTTCTGAGGCGGTATCAATAGCCTGTCTTGGCCATTATCTGGCTGAAGGGTTTCAGTAATATGCAGAACAGCAGTGGGGAGAGTGCATCACCTTGGTATATGCCACATTAGATGGACACTTGCGTTAGTGGCTTGCCATTGGCTTCAAGTGTGGTTTTCCACATCCTCATCGAGTTTGCAACGAAGGCTCTCAGGGTCCTGTTGACCTTTTATAACTCCAAGCATTCAGTGATCCATGTGTGTGGCATCGAGTCATATGCTTTCTTGTAATCAAACCAGGCTGTGCACAGGTTGGTACGTCGGGATCTGCAGTCTTGTGCGACTGTTCTGTCGACCAGCAGCTCATGTTTGGCACCTCTGGTATCTCTACCAATGCCTTTCTGTGCTTTGCTCATATATTGATCCATGTGTCCACTTATCTTAGCCGCAATGATGCCTGACATGAACTTACATGTTGTGGAGAGATAGGTTATTGGCCGATAGTTGGAAGGAACTGCACACTTTGAGGAATCCTTCATGATCAGGATTGTTCACGCTTCAGTTAACCATCCTGGGTGAGTCCCATCCATCAGCAGCTGGTTCATTTGTGCTGCTAGGCGCTTGTGGAGTGCTGTGAGTTTCTTTAGCCAGTAGGTGTGGACCATATCCGGGCCTGGTGCCATCCAGTTTTTCATACCTGAGACTCGTTCTTGTATGTCTGCCGCTGTGATGGTAACTGGGTTCTGTTCAGGGAGGTTGCTGTGCTCCTCTGTCAGAGGCACCAGCCATTGTGCACTGCTGTTATGTGCGACCTTCTTCTCCCATATGCCTTTCCAGTATCTTTCAGTTTCCAGCCTTGGAGGGTCTGCTCTGCTGTTAGAACACTTTCGCAGGTTGTGTTGCGAACAGCCTGTTTATTCTTCTGGCCTCATTCTCTTTCATGTACCTCTTTAGGCGACTGGACAAGGCCTGGAGCCTTTATTTGGCAGTTTCGAGTGCTTCAGGTATGGTTATCTGCATGTACCTCTTGGGTATTGGCCTTTTATTCACACCTCTCTGGGTCTCCGTCAATTGACTCACATATTTCCGAGCCGCCTTGATCTTAGCCATCAACCGTCTTTTCCATGGCAGGTAATGAATCTCGTGGTTCTCATGGTTGGTCTTGTCGGGTTCTGGAATGGATTATGGTGGACAACCGAACTACCACACTGTATATATATATATATATATATATATATATATATATATATATATAAACTGTCTATATATGTTTCTGTATATATACAGTATATACAGAGGGAGAAAGAGAGAGCGAGAGAACATAAATCACAATGGATATCGGAATCACGCCAAAAAAATACAACACATAAAAAACATTGACTGGACAGCATTTCCTGTGGGCAATAGCTTGTGTGTTTTCAATCCCCCTTGGCTATCATGGAGTAATTTCCATTGTGTGTCACCCCACCTATTACTTACTCATCCACTGTGTTGTTTCAACCAACAAGGTGAGCCTTTCACCAGCTCAGGTGCACCCGCCTTCACCCCCCTCAAAAACAACAGAAAAAAGGCTGCAGGGATGCCATGAACGAGGGGGTCTCTTCGAGATAGCGACACCCCATTGCTCTTCCCGCCCTGTTGCTCCGGCCGATGTCAGCGTGGGTGTCGCATGATGGAGCGCTCACATTCCAACTTGAGACAGAGTGCTGAAGGTGAAAGCCGACCACGGCAGCCAGTTCTTTAATCCCGTCTCAGTTCCTGCCACCTTAGTCTTGCAGATCAATGGAATTTTTGACACCGACGGATCGCATGCATCACTCCGTTAAAAACAACAACAACAACAACAAAAACAACAACTTAACGAAACAAACAAAACAAGAAAAAACTGCTCTGTAAATCCATCCTGCGGCCATTTGTGAATTGAATATGAATTGAATATCAAATCTAAAAAAACTTTGACCTGAATTGCAAAAACACGTAATGACTCGAGTCTTTTATATGTCGCAAACGTGCCAACGTCTTGTCACTTGTCCAAAAACAACTTTGACAGCCATTTGTGCGATTGTCCCATCCCCTACTGTGAGGCGCGCACGTCAGCCGCGGGCATGCAATTAAATATCTCACACCTGGCCCCACAATGAGGCAGTACTTCTTACAAAAATGCTCAAAAAGGTCACTTTACACATCTAAAAATAGATTGTTTTCCTCTTGAGCGTGTTGCCAATGACAATGTACGATTTCCCAAGGACGATCTTAAGACATTCCCACATTTGAGAGTATAACCAACGGTATTTACTCTTATTTATTTATTTATTTATTTATTTATTTGTGTGTGCATGTTTGTGTAGGTGTATGTATGTGTGTGTGTGTGTGTGTGTGTGTGTGTGTGTGTGTGTGTGTGTGTGTGTGTGTGTGTGTGTGTGTGTGTGTGTGTGTGTGTGTGTGTGTGTGTGTGTGTGTGTGTGTGTGTTTGTCTCTCCACCTTGTGGAGGGTTGTTTTGGGTTCCAATCAAATCCCCTTTTCTTTCAATTCCTTCACACCTAAAATATTGCCTGTCTTCTTTTGCTTCTTGTCCGCCAAAATTGTCTTTTGCTTTCTTAAAATGACAAAGAAAACGGAAGGAAAAAAAGATTTAAATGACTGTCTGCAATGTCTCAGTCTCAATGCAGCAGCTATTGTACCCTAACACGTTTCCGTAGTAAGTCCCTGACCACGTTGTGGATTATAATGAGTTAACATTTGGTTTTTGTTGGGGGGGGGGGGTTCTTAATCTATATAAGCAGACATCTGCCTAACGCAATCTTGTGCCGTCCAAAAGAATGAAAATTTTCCTCGCACTTTGGCTCCCCATTTGATTGCTTATCTCTTTTATTAGCTTGATGCTATTACTGGCACGGCTTCTCGACTTTCATTATCACAATTTTTTATGCACCAATATTCCCCCGAAATTGTTATTGTAGGCGAGTTCATCTTGTCGCCTTGTTTATGCATGACTGATTTGTGCGCCTTCGATCGTGCCCATCCGCCTGCCTTTGCAGGCGCAGACTCGGTGCCCCCTTGACGAGGTTTCTCATTTGCCCGTGATGATATACATCTTTACTAGGTGATGTGAGGACTTTCAAATCTGAAGTTCAGGCATTCAGCCCCGCAGATGAGCGCCTTAGGGCCTCGATGCAAGTTCAGCCATTTTGTCCTCTTGTCAAAGATGGCCTGAATGGCTCAGTGGGTCGTGGTCGGCTTGAGAGGTCTTGGATTCCATGAGGCATCCTGGATTGTCAGCTAATGGAAATGTCACTCGTCAACAGCGATAAACATCCACCACCCCGACATTCACCCATTCCTCTCCCCGCATCCGCTGTCCTTCCTGTCATATCAAAGGGCTTATAAATTCAATTTGGTGGCAAGTCGATAACTTAGATGCCATGTTGGGGTGTGTTGCTTCATACTGCCGTAGAATCAGCCCTTGAGGATGCATCAATGAGTAAAAAAAAAAAAGAAAAAATGACTTCTGCGTGATAATCTGGACAGAAGTAAACGTATTGTCACCGTTTTCAAAGTCGGCTGAGGGTCTGTTGCAGCAGCTTTCATCAATCAGGTGTTTGTGTTTTTTGGCGCCCAGTTGGTCAACCGATGTGACGTGCCGCTGAAATCACTCCCAAATAAACCCAAACAAGCCTCCCCATCTGCCCCCTACATATGGCTTCTTTTGTAATCTGGGACCAGAGCCACAGTGCACATTGTAACCTGTGTGTGCGTGCGTGTGTGTGTGTGCGTGTGTGTGTGTGTGTGTGTGTGTGTGTGTGTGTGTGTGCATGGGTGTGTGTGCATGTGCGTGTATGTTTGTGTGAGTATGTGTATTAATATGTGTGTGGGTGTGTGCATGTGTATGCGTACATGTGTTTGTGTGTATGTGTGTGGGTGTGTGTGTGTGTGTGTGTGTTTGTGTATGTGTGTGTGTGCGTGTGTGTGCATCATGTGTGTTTGTGTATGTGTGTGCGTGTGTATGCATGTGCGTGCGTGTATGTGTGTGCATCATGTGTGTTTGTGTGTGTACATGTGTGTAAGATTTTGTATGTGTACATATGTTTGTGCGCGTGTGTGTGTTTATGTTTTTCACTGTATAAAATAGACAAGGTCTAGTTCAAAATGTGTTTATGTCACAAGTGTGAAACTTCTGAAAAGGTAAGTAAGTATATTTGCTGCTTTTTAATCTGAGAAGGGCAACCTGCAAACCATCTCCTCACCCTCTCCATTTCCACCACTTCCTTCTCCAGGACTGCAGACTCCCTTTTGTGTCCTCACCACACAAAGAAACTTCAATTTGACTTTCCATTATTAAACGCGACTCAATACATGATGGCCTCAACAGTCTTATTCAGTTGCTGTTTGGAAAATGACTGCGGTAAAAATCCTTTTCGTCGCTTTTTCCCATTATTTTTTAACAGTATGTGCTCATTACTTCTCATAAATACTGCTGGCAGTTTAGCCTTCGATAAAAGTATATTCTTTTTTTTGCAGTAAACAGGAGATAACTGAAATCCCCAATCTTTTTTTCTCCACTCATAACCTTGGTCCCGACTTGGAGCTTTAGATAATGAATCCAATTAAGGGCGGCCTGTGTTAAACACATTGGTAAACAGTGACTATAAAACTGCATTATATGTCCCGTTGATTTATTTATGTATGTATGTATGTATTTATTTATTTATTATGCAGCATGGTGGTAACTGGTTAGTATGTCTGCCTCAGATTTCAGAGGTATGGTTCCACACTTTATGTGTGCAGTTTGCATGTTCTCCTCATGTCCATGTGGGTTTTATTTGGGTACTGCGATTTCCTCCCACATTCAAAAAACATGCAAGGCAGGTGAATGGAGCATTCTAAATTGTCCCAAGGTGTAAATATGAGCGTAGATGGTTTATGTTTATCTATTTGTGCCCTGCGATTGGCTGGCGACCATTTCAGGGTGTATGTCACTTACTGCGAGGCAGCTGAGGTAGGATTTAGCAAGCGGCTTGGATTATGTTTGGATGGATGAAACTGTATTTATTTTTTGGGGAGCAGCCACAGCTGCGGAAGCCTTTTTTTAATTGAATTTTTTTTAACCAAATAAATTGGAATAGATTGATAATACTTAATTTTAATAAATCCACTCACCAAACCATCTTAGATGATACAAAGCTTTTTTTGGAACAGATTGGTGAAGACCCTTCAAACCATGTGTGCCATTTAACATTTTCAAAGTCAAAGTTAGCTTTATTGTCAAATATGCTAATATGACAGAATAACATCACGTCCAGTGTTTCATGATTCTTCTGCATGACATACAGCACAGATGAAATTACTGTCCTCTCGGACCCAGCATGCAAGGCACTTATACTTTATTATTTTGGCACTTTATTTATGTATTTATCTGTTTATGAATGTATATATATATGTTTATTTCTTTTTATTTATCAATGTATATGTATTTGTTTGGTTGTTTATTTATACATCGTGTTTACACAGCGACACATTTATTAATGTATTTATTTACATGTTTACACATCTGCACATATATTTATTTCTTTACAGGTTTACACATATTCATTTAATTATTTTGTTCATTTATTTTATTTGTTTGTTTTTTGTTTATTTATACATTTATGTGTTTAGACGGCTATATATTTATTTATTTACATAAATTTATTTGTTAGTTATTTCCACATATTTAGTTATTTATTTATGTATTTGATTGTTTGTTTATTTATACATGTATGTGTTTACACAGCTACATATGTCTCTCTGTCTCTGTCAGTGTGTGTGTGCGTGCGTGCGTGCTAGTATGTGTATGTATGTATGTATGTATGTATGTATGTATGTATGTATGTATGTATGTATGTATGTATGTATGTATTTATTTATTTATTTACACACGTTTACAGACATTCATTTATACATATGTACCAGAATCAGAAAGCCTTTAATAGTCCCACAATTGGGAATTTTGCAATCTACAGCAGCAAAATTGAAAGGGATGGGTGGGGATTGGGGGTCAAAGCATAAAACAAAGTATTCCATGCACAAAAGAAAACGTGAGGAGACTGAAATGTACAATTGCACGAAAAACATTTAATAAAAAGAACTGAACATGGTGAAAAGTATAAACATATCTAAAAGTATAAAAAGCCTATTTGATATATGGAACAGTATTAACTCAATATAAGGTAGCTGTGCTATTTACAATGCAGTTTTTTTTCCCACGTCTGTTCACGAAGAAGCCTGACAGCAGCTCCTACAAACATTTATTTTATTTTATTTTATTTTATTTTATTTTATTTTATTTTATTTTATCATGTCTGTATGTTTTTACCCAGGCAAGAAAAAAACAAACCCTTCAGGTTTCTGTAGGTGCTCCACCAATCTTCAAGTGCGTGACATGCCTCCTGCCTCTATGAGAGCAAATGACTTGACACTGGGAGATTTTCACAAGACAAATGAGATATAAAAGCCCGACGTTTGAACCGAGTTGGAGGTGTTGAAGTGAAAGCAGCGGGGAAAAAGCAAAAGGGTGCCCATTTGCTGGAAGACACACCAAAGAGGATCTGCGGGTGGGCTGAATAAAAACCATATTACTGGTCACCTAAAAAAACAATCAAATGCTAGCATATGACACCTTTCAAAAAAGTCGGTGAGGGGTCTGTCAGCATGATGGAACTCTAATTTGTCGGCACCATTAAGGAAGTGTGTTCCACCCCTTTCTGTTCTGCCGCAATGACCACACTGACAGTGACGTTGGTGATCATCGTATATGCACCGAGCCGTCGCTCTTCGTTTTGGATCCTTTGCTGCAGACGAAGTGCATGATGAAGAGGAAAAGCATGAAGAAGATGAAGCGGTGGAATGAGGAAGAGGATGATGGAGAATAAAATAGCGGGGTGAGGATCAAGCAGAGGATGAGGAATACAATACAATGCATATTGATTTATATAGCACTTTTACAACAGTTGAAGCTGGGTAACAACACGCTTAACATGCTTAGCAACACGGCTAACAGCTATCATATACAGAAAATAAAGCAGTCACAAAGATAGTCGAAAAAAGCCAAAGAGGAAGAGAAAAGTGACAAAGAGGAGAATGAAGATGAAGATGGAAAGAATGATGAGGAGTCAAAAAGGAGAATTATGAATGGGATGAAGACGAGCATGAAGTTTGTGAGGCGCAGGATTAAGATTTCATGCCAGTGGTTTCATCCTGACACTTGCGCAGTGCCACCTGAGCCTTTTTAACGTTTTTAAGCTAATATACACATGCACATTTCCCCATTGTGGGACTATTAAAGGCTTTCTGATTCTGGAAACATATTCAAGTTTTTACCTGTGCACCCTCATCGTCATTATTATTATTATTATTATTATTATTATTTTTTAATCATTATTATTATTGTTGTTATTGTCCTCATTCTTCTTCTCAATTTGCTTTGCCTGTTGTTGTTCGCTAGTTATGACCCAGCCACTAAGTAGTAGCTTCAAATTTCCTCCTCTTAAGGTCCCACCCGAAGTAAATTCTGATGAATTGACCTCTTTCAGACTTTTGTAGAATTGTTGTTGTTGTTTTATTCCACTCCATCTTTCTGAAACCACTTTTCATAATGAAATGTTCAAATGATTGAGTGAATGCTGGCGCATGTGGTTGCCGCTGCTCACCCACAGAAAAAGTTATCATGTGACTCTAAAGTGACCTTGAGAGTTTTGAAAGGCACTTATAAATGAAATGTATTATTATTATTATTATTATAAATGACGAAATGTACAATACTCATAGTCCTAAAAACTACAAACATGGCCGCCACTTCACCCGACACTTTTTTCGTGTGATACTATTATGCGACCAGAGGGGGACAGTGTTGTCCACATCTACGATTGGATCCTACTTAAACATCGCTATGATTCACAACCAAGTACAGCAAAGTCTCGTTATATCGATATCGGATATATCGATAGTCCCGGTTATATCGATACTATTTCTATGCGCGCACGGAGAAAATTACATGTAAACAGGGTCGGATATATCGATGGTCCCGGTTATATCGATATTTTTCGGACTCCCTTGAATATCGATATAACGAGACTTTACTGTATATGTACGTTTGTATGTATGTATGTTTAATGGACGTCTGCAGAGCCAAAACGTGTATTATTTGCCATCTTATATCTATAATTTTTGAACGGTTAGTGTTAGGTTGTCATTCCGATTTAGGGATAGCACATTGTTGAACCAAAACCTGGTAGTCGTCAGGCAGGCAATTTCCAAATTTGAAACAGCTCGTTTTTGAATGTGATTGGTGGTTCAACTTTGCCCAATTTTCTTCCACCTGACCAATGCGGCTCACAGCATGTTTGAGCCCCAGCGTAAATGAACGGCGGCCAAATGTCAGCCATGTTTTTCTTCCCTGCTGGACAAACAGCCCCCAGCGACAGCATTGCCTGCTCAGTTCAGCATGCCCCCACTGCGAAATTAACTATGCATCCAATTTCCATCACGCGGGCACATTGCTCCCTGCGGTTGTGTAGTGTTTTGATTGCGCGAATCTCGCAAAGGTTGGCAAAGGAGGCAAGCATTGAAACTAATTTGACTTTCTTTGTGACACGGTGGCACTTTCTTTTAGTGTAAAAGAACACAGTAGGTGAAATGGGGTCTACTTAAAGGGGAACGCTGATTGTGATTTGTTTGATCGCTGCTTGTTTAAAAATCACCCGGTTTTTCTATATCTGATGCTATGAAGCCACCCCAAGCCCCTTTCGGCTCTGTACTTATCAATGTCACCACTAAGTCAATACAGTACTCTGAAACGTAGTATCATTGATAGCATGAGAGAGATGTTGGAAAATTATTTTCAAGAAAACAACTAAAATATATTAATTGGTTGCACTCATTTGGGTTATTTTAACTCATTCACTGCTAGACATGCAAAAATGTGTCCACTCCAGTGACAGGGTTTTTGTCAATGTCGCTCGAATTCCAGGACCCACAGAATATTGATTACTACATAAACATTCAATGCAGCGTAATAAACCTTCGATTCTCTTCTTTCATCAGTACAAAAGGAGTTAATTCCTAAATTATATGGCTCGGGAGTTATATGAGCTTTAAAAGAGGGCGGCTGTCCAAAATACAATGCAATACATACATATTGGTTTAAATCGCGCTTTAAAAACAGCCGAAGCTGGAACAAAGCCCTTATATGGAAAAATGGGAAATGCTGGCCCCTTGTGGAAAGGAAAAAAAAACATTGCCAGAGGCCATGGCCAGCGCTTTATCGGCACCCAAACAAGAAAAAAACAATTCGGGAATGACGCACTACGTCATATTTTCAATGTCCGAATACATTTATGAATGGCAGTGAATGAGTTAAGCACATTAATAAATGTGTTCATAAATTAATCCCAGTGCAGAGACAAGAAGTGCCTTCACAACCAAATAGGACCAGCAACAAGTCGTCCAAAGTTATATTTGTGATGCGCATTCTGAAGTTGTCTCACTGAGACCCCAAAACAAACCCCCCACACCCCCCAGGCCCCTTTTTTAGGCTCCGGTGAGCACAAACAGCTTTCGCCAAGGGATTTGTGGATGTGTATGAATCAAGAGTGAGAGTTTGGGAGCACTGGGCGTGCCACTTTGTTAATAGAATACGCATGGTTGGCTTTCCCTGGGGCTATTAGCGATGAGAAGAGAATTAGAATGTTAATGTTTGTGGAGACGGAGCGGGATTACCACAAACCACTTAGATTTTTTTTTACTTACCTAGCCGTGTCTATAGGATGAAGAATGCATTGCTTTTATCGGAGATGAAGCACTTTCAAAGGTAGTTATGGTCAGGTATTACTGAGCGTAAGTGGGAAAAAAAAGCTCAGTGTTTGTTATCCTTCAGTCTAGCCAGACACAAAGATAGCTTCATTTGCCAGCAGCTTTCACCACAAATGCGCTGATCAACATGTTTTGATAAATGAAATTGCTCTTTGATTTAAAGTACAACCGTACATGCCAATTTCAGTTAGTAAATAACCATTTGCCGCCCGACCCTGAAAGATGTTGGAATTTGAGCCAAGAAAAGGAGAACAAGGCTGATTAACGGATGTGGTACCGCGCACGGGGTGGGGAAGAAAAAAAATCCATAGTAAGTGCTGTAATCTTGCGCTTTTGGAATATTATCCTTGTGTTTAAAATTCATAAAGCAGCATTGTTCACTGGAAACGTTTTTTTCTTTTCATCTTTGTGTTTTGATGAAGTCGTAGCATAAGTGGAGGTCGACGGTTCGCTACGCAACAACATCCGAACTGTTGTTTTGCTCATATTTATCGAATGTCTATGCTAGGTTAGCAGATGCTAACATGAAAAGTACCTGCGCCTGGTAGATGAGTGGTGAAAATTGTGATATTATTCAGACCAAAAGAATGCGTGCTCACCGTGTTAGTGCCGTAAAGCTAAATTACCTAAAAATATGTCAACAGGCTTTTCCCACGAGATTCTCTGAACAATAAAAGGGTAAGAGCTGACTGATGTTGTAATTTGCACTGACTTTTGTCTCATTTCAGCTTTCCTTCTGCACAGCAACAGGCTTTCAATGTTTTTTATAGCTTTTTTTTAAGTAGGAATTTGTCATCCTGCCATGGCGTCGGCAGCAAATTGCGGCCGATCAAGACGGGGATGAGATAAATCAAAACACATAGCGACCTAGTGCAAATGGCGTTTTCGTTTCGCAGCCACTCCCGGAGGATGTTTGACGCACGAGCGTGGCTGCGCTTGTTTTGAAAAGTTCACCCCTCATGTAGGTATTACGCGGCTAACGCCAAGAACGCAAAGACACCTTAGCCAATGCACAGTTTGGCTAATGTTACTGATGTCCAAGTGTTGCTAAATATGCGAGTACGCTACTAAAGGGGTCACCAAAAAATGCCAGCTGATTTTGTGACTACAGTGATAATTCGGCTTATGAACGCTTTAGCTCACAACGCCTTATAAACATTAAATTCACAATAATATAATCTTGGCATACAAACGAGTTTTCGTCAGACGAACCAAACCACACGGCACCACGGTGGCTGTCAGACTAGTTTTCGGCGGATGAACACCCAACCACACGGTCGAACAGTGCCACGGTGTCTTGCGGACTAGTTTTCGTCACCCCGTGGTTTGTTATCGAGTGGAGTACATTTGCTATTATGGGACCGAAAAAGACCCCACCACAGGCTAGTGTTAAGCCGAAGAGGACTCAAAAGAAAATTACGGTCGAGCAGAAGAAAGATATCATCGAAAAACACGAACGAGGCGCTAAGTCGACCATTGCTACGTGTGGCTAAGGGTGTTCCTGTGTTGTCTCAGCAATGGTCTCGGGCATTAGAATAGCTTGAAAAACTTCTGTTGATATGGATTAACCAAAAGCACCTAGCAGGGGACAGTGTGACTGAGGGTATTATCGCAGAGAACGGCAACTATCATCAAGAGGCAACTACATGAATGACCCTCACTAAGGTAAATAAATAAATATTTCGTTAATTACATTTAATTACAATCCAATAGCACATTTATTATACATAAAATAAGGTATATTGTGTGTAGTTTTAAGGCTTATTTAGTAGAAAATTATGTTTTGTGGGGACCTGGGAACGGATTATTCTTATTTTTAATGGTTTCTTATGGGAAATAAATGTTCGGCAGACGAACTTTTTGCCTTACACACACTTTCTGGGAGCTAATTAAGTACGTAAGCTGAGGTATCACTGTATAACAATCAAAAAGGAGGATTGCTCGACCGTGTTTTGTGCGTTCCATCATTCTCGTTATTAGCATGTTTTACAGATAGCAGTGATAATGGAGACCCGCCTTGCTAGCTCATTAAATTTCCAGTTTAATGTTGCCATGGTTATTCCATTTCAGGACTAATTTGCTGGTGTTAGAAACTCGCCTGATCTTGTTTAATTGTCATTAATGAGGTATGAGGTAGAGGTTCACTCAAGTAGCACCGAAAATGTTTCTAATCCACTTGTCTGCCAGCCGTGTTTCATACGCGCAACACAATTAAGCTCATTATGTCGTCTGCTAACGTGCTGCGAGTTTTCCTTTGCCACAAAGATAGAGGTGAAAATCCGTGAGAATCCACCGGAACTTCGCTGTCCAAAGGCTTTTCACGCTCCGGTGGGTTGACAAATGCCAAGTTTTGTTCCACTTTGGTTTTCAGATTGTTAAAATGCATGTGTAGGGGATTTTCCCGTGAGCATTCCCCAGGAAGTCACAACAACAGGAATGGATATGTTATCGGCAGCCTTTGAAGTTTATGACATTTGTATGATCGTAACGTTGATGTCACAGAAAAGAAAAGCACAGAGTACCCTGAATTTAACCCCAGCAAACCTCAGTTGAGGGCGATATCTGCATTGTCGTAATTGACGAAGCGGAAACTACAAAAAATATCACTTTCCGCAATGTCGCAATTCATTGAGCAAATTTTTGTACAGAATGTGTTTGTAGTTCTATTATACAGTGATACCTGCGTTCTCGACCATAATTCGTTCCAGGACCCTGTTCAAAAAGCTATTTTTTTTCGACCACCAAAACCATCTCTTTTCGCCTGTCACTTGCGAGTTGGCAGCGAGGGGGGGGGGGCGTTGCTGCCTCTCCCGGCCGTTCTCCACCTGCTGTCAATTCTCTAATCACGGACACGGGGCATTTATACGGTTCGCGATCACCTCGCCAATTCCGGATGATTGACTCAACTCGCCACCGTACCAGGACTCTTCCTTCGATGCGTGAGTGTATCCGGTCCGAGGTATTTTCGCTGCGTCCCTTCAATTTATGTCATCTTCCTGGATTGCTTAATTTTGCACCCTCGTAGTAAGCGGGTCGGATCACCCCCTGCCTTCTTACTCGCTGTGTTTTCTTTTATTTGTGAATAAACATCCTGCTTGGGTAGTACGTCTCTGCCGCCTGCTTTGCGATCCCAAACATTCCACTACGTTCCGACCAGTCACTTGCCGTCACTCTCGCTCGGAACGTGACAGCTACGGATGACTCGGCTACAGGATGTTCTTTTCTCTTAAAATATCTATCCAATGACACTTGCTCTCACTCCCACAGCCACATCACTAGATTTCACAGCCTCCTTATTCTTTAATACTGATCGTAGATTTCGCCATGCTGTATTCCCTAGCCAGATCAGATACTCGCATACCTCCTTCATATTTTGCGATTATTTCTTTCTTAAATGCAATAGTTGTACGCACTACTTCTCTGTTGTCACTTTTAGCAGCACTTACTTTTTTTGGAGGCATGATTAGGGGCTAAAACTCTTCATACACCGATATTAAACGATAGAGCAAAACGCAGCACGTCCACAAGCGACAACAGTTGGTCACGGAGAGAGCGATTCACCCGTATGCCGCTCCGCACCGCACCCTCGCGTACACACTCGCGCGTCGTATTGGCATTCGAACACCGATTAGTGTTCGAACTACGAAGCAAGAATATCTCGAATATTTTGTTCGAACTCCGATTTGTTCGAACTGTGAGGCGTTCGAGAACCGAGGTACCACTGTACTTTTATTACATTTGTTTGCAAAATTCCAACATGGCGCGAAAGGTGGCAGCAATCAGCAAAAGCTCGCAAAGAGATATTTATTTATTTATTTAGTTTTTGTTTTGTCATATGTTGTTTTTGTAGTCTTTCATGTGGACATAAGGTGGACTGTTAACAGCGTTTTTGGCCACAATATTCGGCAGAGAGAGAAGAATCTGTACCTGGTGGTTGCGGCTTTTCGGCAGCATGTATGTACCATCACTGATTTTCTGTCACGGTTTGCAAGGTGGTGATGGCGGGTGCGGATCCCAAAAAGCAGGCAGGAGGGAGCAGGAGGTTGTTTGACGAATTATATTAAAATAAAGTCAGCAGGAAGAAAATGTAAAACATCAAAATCATCTGAATGGAAAAAATACAAAGTAGCAAAAGACGACCAAAAGTAAAAGTCCGCCAAGGTTAAACAAACACGCACACAATGCATGCAGCAAACAAGCAGCAAACAATGAACCGACACCGGATGGTCGTGCCGGGTGTCCTTTTAAGTGTCAGTGATTAAACGACCAGCACCTGCGAGGCTGCAGGCAGGGCTGACGTCACGACCCGCTGGTCGCCAATCTGATCGGGACGACCAGCACCTGTGCAGGTGCAGGCGGGGCCGACAGCGCCCCCCGTTGGTCGTCAACCAGATCATGACAGTACCCCCCCTTCAAGGGGCTGCTTCCAGAAGTCCCAACAGTCTCCCAAAAGGTCCACTCGCCAGGGAACGGTCGGTGGAGAGGGCAACCGCTGCCTCTACAGCATACGACGTGCAGGCGGCCTGATGGGAACGGGACTCGGCCTGGGGTGGACGAAGACGCGGCACGGATCGTCGTGGGCGTGAGTGCGATCCCTTTCGCACGTTCACGCGACGGCGCATGGCTCAACGTGGACATCGAACTGCCATGCGCAGAATGGCACCCCGTACGGCCGTATGGGACCAGGTCTCGGCCGGACGCCGACGTGGGCGTGAAATGCCCGGCACCGGGGGAACGAGACCAGTCCAGCCGCTCCGGGATCCAGCGGTGAGTGGGGTCTCGGACTGACGTTGACGCGGACGTTGCACGGCTCGTCGTGGATGAGACTTAATTCGTCATGCACGACGACAGCGTGGCTGGACGTGGGCGTGCAATGCCAGTCACCCAGTGTCACCCTGGACGGCCACCTGGAAGGAGGTCTCGGCCTGGCATTTACGTGGACGTTACGGCTCGTCGAGTGACGCAATTCAAACTCGACGAGGCTTGCGCTAACGTGGACGTAGCATTGCCAGGCAGAGGGTGGAAATGAGACGGGTCCGATGTACCTGCGGGATCCGATGGTTGGTCGGTTCATTCTGTCACGGTTTGCAAGGTGGTGATGGCGGATGCGGATCCCAAAAAACGGGCAGGAGGGAGCAGGAGGTTGTTTGACAAATTGTATTAAAATAAAGGCAGCAGGAACAAAATGTAAAACATGAAAATCATCTGAATGGAAAAAATACAAAGTAGTAAAAGAAGACCAAAAGTAAAAGTCCGCCAAGGTTAAACAAACACGTACACAATGCATGCAGCAAACAAGCAGCAAACAATGAACCGACACCGGATGGTCGTGCCGGGTGTCCTTTTAAGTGTCAGTGATTAAACGACCAGCAGCTGCGAGGCTGCAGGCAGGGCTGACGTCGCTTCCCGCTGGTCGCCAATCTGATCGGGACGACCAGCACCTGTGCAGGTGCAGGCGGGGCCGACAGCGCCCCCCGTTGGTCGCCAACCAGATAATGACATTTTCATTGGAAAGTATTTCCGCGTTATTTGACAGCCCCGGGGCACTTCTGTTTTTTGCGCCTGTCATGGGAAAATTTTTAAAGGCCACGTTTAGTTTAGCGGTGGTTCTGGCACTGTTGGACGGTGTGCGTTGGCGTGGCTAGATGGATGGCTTGTGGAGCCGATGATGTAGAGAGCGGAGCACATCTGTGTGTTTGGAAGTGAAAGTCGCCGCTCGGAATTGAAGTGGATTTACAGTGAATTTTAATCTATTTTTTTAATGAAAATGTATTACATTCTATTATAATTAAATTGACAGGTTAAAATAATAATCTGTTTGACAGAGAACCAGTCAGTTGAATTGTCCAAAGCGTGTTGGTCAGCTGAATCAAGAAGCAAGACAGCTAATTGTTTCTGGAGTTACACGAGTCCCTTTTGCCTGATTCTTTAATTAAGTCGTCTATTTTGTGGCATCTTATCGATCCGATGTGCTGTACACCAACAAAAGACGGCTTTGGTGGCTGCATCATCACCTTGGCAGACCCTCTACTCAAGCTTTGGTCTATCTTTAAAAAGCAAAGCCGAGAAACTCATTTCAGCCGTTTTCATATCTGCCGCCGCCATCCACCATCCAAAGCTTTGTTATCGTAGTAGAGGGAATCCGGTGGGAAATTGAGAGCCAACCCTTCAGACTCACTCGCACACTTTTCCCTTTTACATCGAAACTCGATGAAGGTCTGGACGGGTAGAAATCCCGATTCGCTGCATCTGAGCCACCTGCCCACGAAGCAAGACGAGCAATGCGGGGGTAGACATTAGCCAAATCCAGATGGGATCAAGAGCCTCTGGATGTGACCCGAGCGCCAGATTCTGCGTCACTCATCAATTAGCCCACCTCCTTACCCATAAATCCGCTTGTTGACAAGAGCTTTATTCTGCCGCATCTCACTCTCCCCCCGGCTCTACCTCCCTTTCACTTTGCACCTGCTCACTTGCGATTGTGTCCTAGGGAGGTTAGAAGAACAGGGAATCGTCGAAATCGGAGGCCCAAAGAGTTTATGGATCAATCTGATGAAAATCAATCTTCACTTCTGTGTGTTGGAATACATTTAAATGAGCCAGATGGTGATTCAACTCAATTCAAAGAGTTTCACCTCCATTTCACTATTTTGAGTAGTCAAGATTATTGTCAATCATAGAATACGTAACATAAAACAGAACATCATTTTGCCATAAACTTAAAGACAAACCACTTTTTTTACCCACAGAATATTAGCGTTTAAGAATATTTAGCAAATAGCGACACCGTTATCTGTAACGTTAGCTTCTGTAACCACCATCTTGGTATTCAGAAGGGCTTTGTCGACTTTCGTTAGCTTTCTGGGAGAAATTGCCTGTATTTTTTTTTCAAATATGCCTTGTGTGGCCATGTCGGCAGTTCACTTCCTACTTCTGTTTTCAACTCAAGCCGCATGTTTGTCTCCCACAGGCAAGAAAAGTTCACCTCAAAGTGGCATCTCAAAATCACGGGCCACTTATACACTTTTAGCACTTATTAATTACATTAGGCGGCCAAATTGGGCTGCCGGGCTTTGATTTATTACCCAGCTAACTAGTTGTGTCACTCTGGGAATATGCAGATGGAGGCTGGACGTCGAAGGGAAATGTGACCATGGCGCTCATCGCCAACATGGCACAAACGGGGGTCGACTTGATTCAGGGTGAGAGCTTGATGCGGAGGTGTCATGTCAGAGCTAATGATTGATGTGAACACTTCTCATTGATGATTTTTGTTCAGACTTAGGCCTAACAGTCAGAACCAAACGTGTTGTTACTGGTGTTTTTGTCATTCTTTTTTTCCTTTATAAATCTAGCTACTCGCTGCCTTAAAATATTCCCCTGTAAGGAATGCATCTTAAGTCCGATTTGTCCAGCATGTCTTAGCATACATACCCTAAACTAAACTGTGATTTTCCATCCATTTTCCGAACTGCTGAAGCCTCACAATGGTCGCAGGGGGCGGTGGAGCCTATCCCAGCTGTCTTCGGCAGTCGGCAGGTGACACCCTGAACTAGTGCCAGCCAATTGGTTGATGGTTGTCCGTCACACATAGACGAACAACCAGTCAAGCTCACACTCACACCTCAGGACAATTTTTAGTGTTCAATCAGCTTGCCATGCATGTTTTTGAAATGTGGCAGGAAACTGTAGTACCCGGAGAAACCCCACGCAGGGAGGCTAAAGCTGGAATTGAACCCAGCACCTCCCCACTGTGAAGTCAATGTGGTAACAACTCGACTACTCAGAAGCCCTCAATAGCATCCATCCATCAAAAATATAATTGCATTTGCAAAGGATACAGTCAGATTTGAGTGGCTGTGTTTGAATGCAATGTGATGTGAAAATACCTTCTTGAAATACTCCCGGCTAAACAAATCCCTAATGTCGACTTGCCATTAAAATGAAAACATGACAAGTCTTGCACATTTAGCCAGTTCAAGCCTCTGTGTTCTTTTTGTTTTGACTGCGTTCATTTTTCCCCCTTTGCACTTGTGCTTTCACAGCCTCTAGTCAGTGCTGCCTTGTTTAATAAGTGTTATGAGGCACGGAGTGATCTCAGTTCGCACGTCGGCGGATGCTGCAATGAACAGTGTGTCACTGTGAATTTGCACCGATCAAGCCATCGGCGCAGCGGCCATTATTTTACCCAAGAGTGGTCAAATCCTCCAAGTAAACCCAGGACAGCATTGGAATTACCGTATTTTCCGCACTATAAAGCGCACCACATTATTAGGCGTACCGTCAATGAATGACAAATTTTAAAACGTTTTCCATCCATAAGACGCACCACATTATAAGGTGCACCTTCAATGAATGACATATTTGAAAACCTTTTTCATATATAATTCACTCCCAATATAAATAATCAACTAATTGTATATTTTCGCTGAGGTATTAGTAGTATTAGTACAGTATTTGCATGACACCATTTTTTTAAAACACCATTCACTCCCAAAATAAATAACCAACTATTACCAACTATTTAATTATTTACCCCAAGGTAAAGTATTAGTCCAGTATTTTCATGACACTGTTTTTTTCATTTTATTTTAACAACACCAAAGTATGACATATCGTGCAACATTTATATCACATAATGGAATTTCTTCCAGTCAGTAAACAAATATATAAACATTCTGATGCTGGTACGGTAAATTAAACTTTAGTGCAATCACAATATGTCATGATCTGGTTGGCGACCAACGGGTGGCGCTGTCGGCCCCGCCTGCACCTGCACCTACACAGGTGCTGGTCATCCCGATCAGTGGCGGACTGCCACGTTCGGATTGGCGACCAACGGGTAGCGACGTCAGCCCTGCCTGGAGCCTCGCAGGTGCTGGTCGTTTTAATCAGTGACACTTAAAAGGACTCCCGGCACGACCATTCGGTGTCGGTTCATTGTTTGTTGCATGCTTTGTCTGCAATTACATGCATTGTATGCTGTGCATGTGTTTGTTTAACCTTGGCGGACTTTTACTTTTTTCTGTTCAGATCATTTTGATGTTTTACATTTTGTTCCTGCTGACCTTTATTTTAATACAATTTGTCATACAACCTCCTGCTCCCTCCTGCCTGCTTTTTGGGATCCGCACCCGCCATCACCACCTTGCAAACCGTGATACAATACAGTAACACTCGCAATCGTGCAAAGCAATAACAACAATAACTCAAATAATAACTCTAAAGCAATAGCATCATAATTCAATGTTGGTCACGGATTAATGTCTATATTTACAATATGACCAACCTTGTTCAACTGTAAACACACAAATGAAATAAGTTAAACTCATTTTGTCAGTTTATTCCTTATAAATGGCGGACTGGATTATAAAGCGCATGGGCATCTTTTGAATAATTGAAGGCATTTAGGTGCACCTCATCGTGCGGAAAATATGCTAAACTAACTGGTAATTTTTAAATTATTTTTTTAATGGAAGTCAACCCCCAAATTTTCTTTACAGAACTATGTACCACGCGCCTCCGTGAGTCTAAACACAGAATTATGATTCATATTGCGTTTGTGAAAAAGGAATGAAGCAGCAAAATCCACTTGTTTTTAACCATGTTGGTCGGCGGCCATTTTGCCTCTTTCTGTTAACTGAAAATGGCGTTCCAGTTGCTGACAGATAAAAACCATACCATGTTTAGAGTATGGAGCTGCTTAAAATGTATTTTTGTAAACAAAATGTAATGGTTGACTGACCTATTAACATCCCATCGGACAACTTTATGAGGTCTTGCGTAAGTACCATCCAACGTTGCTTTATGGCCGCCGCCGCGCAAATGGTTGGACAAACGCGTGGCTCGATCGCTTGCCAGGGGACAGAGTTGAAGGGCGTAGGGAACACAGTGCTGCTGGGTCAGCACTTGGCATGCCAGGAGGGAAGTAATGAGCCTTAGAGATCTCCACTATCCACCCCCGCCTCCGCATCAACCACCCTTGCACTCTCTTTGCAGACTGCCTCATTTTATCTGGGAGAGTTCATCCCTTTTGTCTCTTGATTTTCTTCGCCTATTCAGTCCTTGCTGTCAGTCCAAATTTCCATCACGCTTTTTCTTACGGGCTTAACCAGAATGAGTGTATGCAGGAAGTCTGTAGATGGGTGTTAAATCGTGATTCATTAACTGCCAGGTAAATTTTCCAGCTAATAGTCTGCCTGTTTTATGCTCAGATCTTAGGACCCGCTGCTCAAACATACCACACACTGTGACTTCAGCCATTGTGAGACCATGACAATAATTAAAAAAACAAATTCTGCGAACAAGGCCACCCTTTGCAACTCTCTAAGATGCATTTAATTTTCCCTCTGTGAAGTACATTTGCATAGATTGGACAAGATACACTCCGACTTAAAGGCAATCAACTTTTTTTTTTAATGCAATTAGGGGGGAAAAACAACTTATGGCGATGGAGGTGCATGTGAATCAATAAGTCCGCTGTGGAAGTCAATCATGAATAGTGGCTGTACAGAGTGGATGCGATGGATTTATCGATTGCTTTGCAACAGCACTCCTCGTTGCAGCTTGCAGTAAAATAAGCTGCTATTTGTCAATGACAGAGGGCGCCATATTGGCAAGTCGTTCTATTTATTTATTTATTTATTCATTTATTTTTCAGTTTATCTGTTCACAACCGGATCTGTCCAACAAATGTCCCAACACATTCATTTTTATTATTATTTTTATTCGTTCTGTTGCCTCCGGTGACTCGGGTAAAATTTATCTTTCTCAAACAGCCACATCTATGTCATGCCACCTGCCCTGTCCATGAAGCCTCCCCCAATGAATAAATATCACTCATATCACGTCATTGTAGTTGCCATTCCCTGCAATTTCTCATAATCGAAATGTTTTCTTTTGATAAGGAGACGAGAATGCTTCTGTGGTGAAAATTAACCCAAATGGAATAGGGCCTCAATGGTCCTGCAACATTTGCACTGATACTTTGGCATTTATCCACGTATGACTGAATAGATGACTTGATGTATCGTATGAATGATTAATACTTACGATGTCAACTGTACCATACAGTCATACTGAGGCTGCCATTTATATTTCACGTCGTGGCTTTGTGTCTGAGGACGATTTATATTAATAATAATAATAATACATTTCATTTATAAGAACCTTTCATAACTCTCAAGGACACTTTATAGTCACATGATATTTTTTTCTGCAACTGAGTAGCGGCAGCCACTTGCGCCAGGGTTCACTCAACCTGGAAGTAGCATAAAATGCACAAACATGTTCAAAATCCAGGTAATAAATAAATACATACATACATAAAGAAACAAAGAAATGGATGCGCAAATAAATGCATGCATAAATAAATAAATAAATAAATAAATAAATATACTGCAAATAAATACTTTTTTGTGCAGTTGTACAGTTTAGTTGTCTATCATCTTAACTAACTAACTAACTAACTAACTAACTAACCATACATGCATACACACATACATACATACATACATACATACATACATACATACATACATACATACATACATACATACATACATACATACATACATACATACATACATTATCATCGGTCCTGGGTACTGTCAGTACATACATACATACATACATACATTAAAAAAGCTTTAAAATGTGCAAGTGTCTAACACATAGTAGGATAATACCAAATCCTTTGTGGATTATCGTCCCCAACAAGCCGCCGTTCATCGGCAACCACCTACATGAATTGTGGTGGTGGTTGGGATTTGAGGTTTATCTTTGGGTGCCACCTTCGCGGCCCACATTGTTTTTCATCCCTGCCAGTTAATGACATTCTTACGCTGGGCTAATTTTCTTTGCTAGTTTTAATTGTTGGCTTGAAAAAAAGTTGCTCGCCCACTATTTTTCAAATTTCAGACCTGAGTTCATGATCGCAAACTTTGTACTCCATCATTTTATGCTGGAAGTAAATATAGGCTATAAAAATAAGAATACATTCTCACACATCTCGCCAAATACAAATCATTGCATGTAAACGTTTCCACTGATGCTTCATTTCCTCTTGATGACGGCATGTGCTTGCTGCCTTCTTAAAATTTAAGACTTTGGTTTTCCACTTGATTCACTTGGCAACGACGACAGCGCCAACGTCTGACCATGTGACCGCAAAAATTGTCAATCCGAGCCAACTGGTGTCGGGATCTTAATAATACCGTTAAGATGTACTACATCCTGAATGCTTCATAGCAGCCAAGACAAAGTCTTGAGTGAGCAGCGAGACGATGACGTCATAGTACTTTGAAATGACCTTCTCGCCACACCTTAGGGCTGACGTTTTAATGATGCATGAAAATGTGCAGATTAGCTGTGTTAGTTTCATCCGTGCCCCCTCGTCACTCTCGAAATTGGTCATAGGTTGCTTCCATGACATATTTATGAGACCGGAGCTGTCTCTTCAAAGAGAACCTTGATGCTCCGCACATGGGAAACAGGTCAGCTCGTGTGTCAATTTTCAAATATTCATATTTCATATCTGAATTCAAATATCTCGCCCATCCATCAGGGTTCCTCTAATTCAGTGTCAATTTGCTTATTGGCTGTGACAAGGAAATCACCATTTTCCTACCTGACTTCCAAAGGGGCGTGAAATCATTTGAACTTGTAAATTGGGAATCAAATAGCGTGTGCCCTCTCGTAACATCAACAAGGCATAATTAGGTTTCCAAGAACAACATCAAATGTTTGCCATTGGTTGGGACCGAGTTTTGACCTCAGAAAGAGAAAATCTGTTTAGTATGCAGCGGCCAAACCTTTTTAACTTCTCCTTATTACTGCTGATGCCAAGTGACCCTGTCAGTGAGCGATGTCGCCACAGACGATTGGCCCAGACTTTAATGGATGTGAAGTTAAATGATGCTCACTCCGCCGTGTTTGTCAGCATTAAGGCCAATACTCTCCAAAGAGACAACCCGCGCCACAACGGGAATGCGTTGACAGCCTTCAGGGATTTGTCGCTTTTTAGGCAGGTGGGCGGCATCATGATACCCCGAATAATGGGCCAGAAGGTTCCAATTAATACGGTGATCCCTCATTAAATCGCACTTTTTTTTTATCATGGCTTCAAAAGTGCATCACATGTTTTTGTATTCAGAAAAAAAAGTCAAATGACTGAGGTTTTATACATCCCTTTACTGTATATGAAACAGGCACTCATATAAGGCAATTATATGACCTATGACAGTAAAAGTGGATTTATCCCGTGCTATGATTGACTGTGCATCTCTAACTCCGCAACAGTCTTTTTACTTGACCTCTGTGGAAATGCAAAAGAGAAACACTGGAGGGCAGAATACGTCACAAAAGAGGTAGTGAAATAAGGTTGCAGAGCAACATACCAGCTGCAGCCAGCACAGAGAACAAAAGCAGAGTTAACGTGGGGGTGGAGGAGTGATCACGAAAACTGTGAGATCTTCATTAAAATGCGGATAAAATAAAACTACAGTCAATTAAATATACACATTGGTGTACAAAATATTGTACTTTGAAAAATGTAGTGGGTGCCACTAAGCGCTCTCTATCATCTGGAAATTACAATATGTATGACAGGGATGCCCAAACTTTTTGCAAAGGGGGCCAGATTCGCTGTGAAAAAAATGTGTGTGTGGACGGGGGGCAATCTTGGCGGATGTTCTTTACGTAGAACGGCAATTAATTTAAGTCACTTTCAGTGAGCCATTCTGTGTTTTACATTTTGCTTTTTTTATTTTCATTTAAATTTTCAGCTATCATAAGCATATAATTTGGTTATTTTGAAAAATGCATAGTGAATTGAAATTGAACATTGAAATGTAATATTCCCTTTTATTATATTATTTATTATATTCATAATTCATCCATCCATCCATTTTCCGTACCGCTTATTCCTCATTAGGCTCGCAGGGGTGCTGGAGCCAATCTCAACTGCACGAGGCAGGGTTGCTAGCCAATCGCAGGGCACACAAAGACGTACACTCTCACATCTAGGGCCAATTTGGAGTGGTCAATCTGCCTGACATGAGAGGACCCGGAGAAAGCCCACGCAGGCCCGAGAAGAACATGCAAACTCCACAAAGGGAGGCCGGACCGGGACGCAAACCGGCAACCTCTGCACTGTGAAGCTGGTGTGCTAACCACTCGACTACCGGGCCGCCCATGTTCATAATTCATTTTTTTAACTCATTCACTGCCGGACGATGTGTCCACTCCAGTGCCAGGGTTTTTGTCATGTTTAATCAAATTGCAGTACCCACAGAATATTATGTTTTAGAACCACATGCATATTCAATGCAGCGTAAGAAACCTTACATAGCGTAAGAAACCAGCGTAAGAAACTCTCTTCTTTCATCAGAACAAAAAGAGTTGATTCCTAAGTGATAAGGGTCTGGAGTTATCCAAGCTTGAAATGGGGGCGGCTGTACAAAAGGCAAATACTGCCCCCTCGTGGGAGGGAAAACATTGCCAGAGGTCTGACCAGCGCTTTATCAGCACCTCCCCAGCCCCAGCAAGAAAAACTAAAACCCGAACAAATTCGGGAATGGCGCTCCCTGTCATGCTTTTCGATTGAAAAGCGAAATTAATAAAGGTAAATCCAAGCCAATCCAATTCCCGAATAAATTCGTGAATGGCAGTGACTGAGTTAACACTAATGTTTATGTAACAGTTTGTCGCCAACTGGCGCCATTTTTGAATTAAAAACGTAGAAAATCAACATTTTAGAACATTTTGGGGCTTATCCGTTCAATGACTCATATACTAATTTGTTGTTCCTCAATGAGCCTCTAGATGGCATCACTACTGCCCCAATGTATTAATTCTACATGCGGGACAGACGTTCTTTATTTGATGACGGATGACGGAAAGAGAAAATGCGAATAATTCAGCCATTACTGTATCATTCTTCATTAGACCCCTCCCAAAGTCTCCCCTCGTTTCTCTAATTGCCATTCTAATGATTAATTGAATCTATTTTAGTTTTACCTCGGCGATGACACGGTACACCCGCTTATCAGTTTCCCGTCATTAGGTGGCCGAGCTTAACAATGGCCCAAACGCCACTTTATCAGGGTAATATATGGCACTCTGTATTTTTAAGTTTAGTGGTTCTCGGCCGGTGATATTTCTTCATTTTCCAATGCGGCGATTGTCAGTCCCCGCTGCAGTCCAATTTACTGAATTTCCGCCGACATTGTAGATCAATGGCGTCCCCCCCCCCACAAAAAATGGCCTGTTTAAAACACGGATGGAGTCTTCTCTTTCATTATGTACAAGATGGTCAACCACAAGAAGGATTTTTGGTGTTTACGATGTCCAGACTGTGAAGAGTTGTTGCAAGACAAATCATTGCTCCAAACAACGGCAATTGGTCTGAAACTTAGTAATCGAGAAGAATATGGCTGTGATGAACTCATTTCCATACTCACTTGTACTGACTTTGTTTTTCATGAATGGGATCAACTTGGAAGACCTGGATGAGATTCAAGATTCTTGTGGCGATGTGGGTGGGTGTAGCCCGTGATAGTCTTCTTATAAATTGGAGTAGGGGGGTCTGTTGATTGTGTTTGAATACATCTCCAACTTATCCGCCATATCTCAAACATTATTTTGGAACATTATGTGGTGTATCACCTTCCAAGCGTATTCAATTACTCCGCTGATATGCCACACGAACATTTATTCCCAACCGTGGCGCCTCGGGACATTCGTGTACCATGAGAGAAAGAGCGTGCTGCTGGAAATTAACCAATTGCATTTAATTTATCTGAAAATGATGATGCACGGATAAATGTATTCTTGTTCATTAATAAATGCCAATGACATGTTCTTCCACTAGATGGCAGTGCAATTTATTTATGTACAGTACATGCATGCGAGCACTCATACAATGGAATAAGAGCTACCAGCAAAACTTCAACAAAACAGCAACATTCATTCATTCATTCATTCATTCATTCATTCATTCATTCATTCATTCATTTTCTGAATCACTTTCTCCCCATTAGGATTGCGGGGGCTGCTCGAGCGTATGCAAGCCATCATCAGGCACTAGACGGGGGACACCTTGAACTGGTTACAAGCCAATCGCAGGACCTAAATAATAAATGACTAAATATATTTTATTTTCTTCCGCCTTTGTCATTTTTGCTTATCGTGGTTCATAATAATATTTTTACAATTCCCAAGTGTTGTTTGCTTTCTCTTTCCACTGCTATCTGGCACCAAAGTCAACATTCCCTGACTCAGTCCAGCATGGGCAATGCTTATGATAGAAGCATGAACTCCCACTCACCTTTTTGCTAGCCATCCAAACTCACACATCACACACGTGCAATTGTCCGCAGCTCTCGTGGATCGGCAGGAATTGGTAATGACACGATCCATCTCCAGCCCATTTTCAATTCAGGTGTGGGGAAATGAGATAGGACGGTAATAGAATCTCATTGATCTGCATTTGCTCCCATGTTTATGGTCCATGAGTATGGAAGTCATTCCTAATGCTTAATTCTTTTTCCGCTCTCTTGAAAACTGGATCTTTTTCTCCATGGAAATCTGCATACGCAGCAAATATAGTAAATAACGGCACAGTTGGAACCAGGAGGCAGATGGACTATCTTCAAAACATCGATTTCAGCAAAAAAAAAAACTATTATGTCATGCCAGTGACAAAGGCACTACTCAAAAATGTTTTTCCCGATATTGTTCAAATATTAAATGTATTCTGAAATATCCCATACTATTTCATTCGGTGTTGTTCATCTAATATAATACGTGAGCATGATTGGATACGGCAGCGGCCTTACATCAGAAAGTCTTAAGCCAAATGTGAAATTAAGCGATGTGATGACACGACAAGATTGGCGACCGTTGCAATGACTCTACTCCAATCGTTTTTTGACATCAACCACTTCTTGCATGAATCTTCAACCCCCTCCTTCCCCGCCTTCTAGGATATATATATATATATATATATATATATATATATATATATATATATATATATATATATATATATATATATATATATATATATATATATATATATATCTGTGCGGAGTATGGACTGGAAACCCCAAGGTCAAAATGGGAAACACCTCCCAAGGTGGTGGAGAATGACCGAGCAAAAATCCTGTGGGACTTCCAGATACAGACTGACAAGATGGTAATGGCCAACCAACCAGATATCGTGGTCATAGATAAAGGGGAAAGGAAAGCCGTTGTCGTGGATGTAGCGGTCCCGAGTGATGGGAACATCAGAAAGAAGGAACATGAGAAAATCGAGAAATACCAAGGGCTCAGAGAGGAGCTGGAGAGAGCCTGGAAGGTAAAGGTGACAGTCGTGCCTGTGGTGGTCGGAGCACTTGGGGCAGTGACCCCCAAACTCGACGAGTGGTTGCAACAGATCCCGGGAACAACATCGGATATCTCGGTCCAGAAAAGCGCAGTGCTGGGAACAGCACGGATACTGCGCAGAACCCTCAAGCTTCCTGGCCTCTGGTAGAGGACCCGAGCTGAAATGGGGACAGACACCACCCATGGTGGGTGAGACGAGGATTTTTATTTTTTTTTAATATATATATACAGTAAAGTCTCGTTATATCGATATTCAAGGGAGTCCGAAAAAATATCGATATAACCGGGACTATATATATATATATATATATATATATATATACACATACACAGTGAGACCTCAACTTATGGACACCTTATATTACGAACTTTTCATCTTACGAATGTCAAATTTATGAAAATTAAAACGCCGACCGTCGTCGCGAATTTGATGCGTCCAAGGACATCATGTAAATAACAATGAACTTGTGTTGTACAGTGAGACCTCAACTTACGAACTTAATTGGTTCCCAGACAGAGTGTGTAAGGAGAAAAGTGTGTATCTCAAAAAAAAATTCCCATAGGAAACCATTAAAATGGGAATAATCCGTTCCCGGGTTTCCATAAAATATACTTTTCAACTAAATAAGCCTTAAAACTACACACAACCTACCTTATGCTATGTATAATAAATGTGCTATTGTATTGTAATGAAAGAAATACACTGCACTGTATAATAAAGTCACTTTATTTACATTTGTGATGGTCATTGATGGCTCTTAATTGACACCTGTTGCTTTCTGAATTGTAAGGTCTTACGAAACTGAGGCATCACATTATCATTCATCATGTTGATGATTCTTATAGCCTTTTCTGAATGGAACTGTTCAATAAAAGCCTGCACATCAACTGTTGAATGGCCTGCTTCTGCTTGTCCTCTTGAAGGCAAATCAAATTCTCTGTGTTGATGACCTCATTATGGTCAGCAACAAGCTCCTCGATGTCATCTTCATTCACTTCGAGTCCCGGCAGAGATTTTATGACAACAAAAGGCGCGAGTCCGATGATTCCACGGACGCGGAATAAAACGCGACAAAAGAAGGCGGGCGGGACGAATAAAATGCCACACGCGCGTCTAACAATCACCTCGTGCAAAGCAAACTTTTGGAGCACAGGACATAGCGATGCACTTTCGTCGTAATCATGTCACTGGTGAGGTGACAATGACTCGTTGAAATGAAATGAAATTGAAGTGTCGCGAGCGGCAGCCACACCCGTGCTGTCAACTCGCACGTGACAATTTAGCGTGACTATTGACACGCTGTTCCGGTGTGTGTGAAAACACTAGCTCTGATTGGCTTACCATGACACATGACTCTACCTTTTAGCCAATCACAATCACTTCTATCGCATCTTGACAGGGGGGTGCGTTCAAGTGTAGCAACACAAAAACGTTGGGAAGTGTTTGTCACCGCTCATTCAGTTAGACAGTGCTTTCCAAACAGCCTAGAGTCATAAGAAGTCGTGCGCTATTCTCGAACCTGCACGCACCCCAAGTCTTGGATGACAAACAAACAGAGCAGAGTAGACGTGTACGGTTGGTAGTTTCTTCAATTTATTCATCGTAACGCACCACATTTGAACTGAGGCTGAACACGAGCCTGTGGTGTTTATTTTCCGGTCCCATAATAGTAAAATTATCAGCAAAAAGCTCCAAGTAGGCGATCGATGTGTTCATTCAATGAGAAGGGGTATGGAAAGTAGCGCCGGCTGGAGCGCGGTTCGGTCGTGTGCTTCCGCCGTAGCTCACTCCGCCAGATCCAAAGGTTGTGTGCTTGATGGACCAGCCGTGGTGGGTGTGTAATATGAAAAAAGTGCTTATTATAAGGCTTAATTTTCATAAATTTGACATTCGTATGATGAAAAGTTCGTATTATAAGGCGTTCGTAAGTTGAGGTCTCACTGTATTCTCTTTTTCTGTAAATAACCACTATACGATCACACGTTCATTATGTTTTGTGACCTACAATGTTTTGCATATTGAGAACTACTTGGACGAGACTTATGTTAATCACAAGATGAAACCCATGCGACTTCACCTCCCCCTTCTGCCATACTGTGTTGCAGAAATAAAAGAAATAAAAAGACACATCCACGTGTCTGGTATTAAGACGGCAGCAACGTGGAGCTCAAGAAAGTCACTGTTGTGACACCCATCACATATATATATTAGAAATTAAATGTATTATTATTATTATTTATTATATACAGTAAAGTCTCGTTATATCGATATCGGATATATCGATAATCCCGGTTATATCGATACTATTTCTATGCACGCACGGAGAAAATTACATGCAAACAGGGTCGGATATATCGATAGTCCCGGTTATATCGATATTTTTTCGGACTCCCTTGAATATCGATATAACGAGACTTTACTGTGTATATATATATATTTATATATATATACAACCTATCTTATCCTATGTATAATAAATGTGCTATTGTATTGTAATGAAAGAAATACACTGCACTGTATAATAAAGTCACTTTATTTACATTTTACATTTACATTTACACCTATATATATATATATATATATACAGAGAAGGCATAAATGATTCCCTCTTTGAGACTTTGGAGGTCGTATGGCATTCTAGCAATAGAAAGATGCCCAGAGGAATGCATGTAGATTGGAGCATCCTTTGACCGCAGGGTTCGGTGTCAAGCAAGTTAAAATAAATCAAGAGAAAATGGCAAGACAGAGTAAAATCTCCCGCTATATCCGTGGTGTCTGTTGATGGAATTAAAGGCTAATGTGGTGTCGATCAGGCAGATTGAAGCCTCTTAGTTAACTCTGGCTCAGTAAACCCAGCAGGCACAACAGGAACCTGTGCCTTTTTTTGATCTGCCATCCAGAACAAACTCAATTATATATGAGGATGTATTTGGATTTCGATCTTTTTTCTCTGTGTTTGTATTTGTACTAAACATAGGCATGGTAATTTTTTTACCATTGTCACAATTTTCCTCTTTTGTAAAGGCAATGCTTTTTTTCTTCGAGCGCTGCTATGAGGAAAATAAGAGGGGGAAAAAACAGTTTGCGGAATCAGCGAGCCTTGCAATTTAATTTGATGAGCCCACAAACAACAAATGGAAAACAATGGCTCATTATGAAGCGGCTGGCCTGATGGAAGCCAGTGGGCTGTGAAGCTTTGCTCACATTCTGCAGCCCTCATTTGACATCAGGGGAGGATCTGGCTCACATCAATCCTTCCCTTTTGCTTTGCTTTTGGATCGTCATGGAGTTTCTTGCTTTTCAACAGCCAATGTCACAATCTGCCATCTTTATTGTACATATACAACATCAGGATCTTTTACACTGTTCCAAATAACTAGAGAAATGTTTTTTCTTTTCGGCTTATCCCTTGAGGGGTCATCACAGCGAATCAGTGTCCTCCATCTTCAGAGGTTTGATTCGCATGTTTGATTTGGCCAAGCTTTTATGTCGGATGCCCTTCCTGACACAACCCTCTGTATTTATCCGGGCTTGGGACCGGCACAATAAGACACTGGCTTGTGTCCCCTTGTGGCTATAGAACAAGCAACTTTGTGAACTTCATAAAGATGAAAGATTGTCAAAAAAGATTGAGTACGTCAACCTATCCCACTGGCACAGAGGACAATTTGGACACAACGATACAAAGAAGTGGCATCATTTTCGATCAAGAATGACAAAAGTACATAAATGGTAAATTTGCCTGATTTGAAGTACTTTGGAGCGGTTTGAAAATAGCCACGTCTGACCAAAATATCCTGTTTCCATTGGTTAACAGTCCAAATATTGTCAGTTTGATGGAACACTTTGCTCCAAAATGGCTCTTTGGTCTAAAAGATAATATTTTTATTGCTCAAGAGTCGATTGGTGTCAATTAGATGAAAAAAATATAATGAATCCGAGTCCCCATGAAACTGCTTAAAACTGGCCTTTGGTTGACTGACCAAAGATTTTCTGTACCTCTTTGGTTCAAGTTTTAAAGTTGAAGTAAGTCTTGGTCATGAACAACGACAATCCATTCAGTCAATGTTCTTCAAAATATGAACAATGGTATGCGTCACTAGGAGCGTCAACTGGACTTGTTTGCTCAAAGAACTCTTCTTTGCTCTGCAGAAGCATGATGTTAATATCCTGTGCAATTGTTACCATTAATCCACAGCCATTGGAACATAAAAAAATAAAACATAAATAGACTTGTTAGACCAAAGGATTTTTCTCCGTCGTAACCCAGTGTACACAAGGATCCTTTAATAAGAATAATAAGAATGAGAAAATGAATAGTCACACAATGCGGAAATTCGAAAAAAAAAAAAAAAAAAAAAAAAAAAAAAAAACAACAACAACAATGCCAATCGGCATTCTCTGCAGCGGTGCAAAGCCAAACCAACATGACAAGAGTCTTTTGGTCCAACGAGCTCCCTTTTCCGTTGTTCCAGAAGGCCTAATCTTCAAATCAGTCGAGCGTCGGCAGTCGGCTGACACTGTAATTCTTATTTGAAAATTTTCCCGGCTGAGCCTGATAAGGAATTCCATTTTAGAGATTCCTCTACGATGAGAAGGGACGGCGGGTGGGAGAGCGGGCAGGGGAAAAAGATGACAGCAAAAAAAGAAAGCAGCAATATACAATTGCCTGCATTTCACACATAATTATACATATATACATGCTCATGCATACTCTCTCTCACATTAGTATGTATTGACTTGGAGACGTTGCCCCCAAATTATTGTATAAAATAAGAAACAACTGTATTAACAGTTTTTGAAATAACATCTTTCCCCAGAGGCCCGGGTGGTACAACTTTCAAAACGTCTCAGCCTGGGTGGCCGACAACTTCTTCAAGGAAAAAATAAAATATCAAAATTCAAATCAAACGTTTGATTTATTCAATAATGCAAACCGCTACTAGCAACATGGCCTCCTCTTTCTAAGCGGCTTTCAAAACTCTCAAGTACACTTTCCAGTCACGGTGTAGTACTAAGCACGAAACAGGCTTCTGATTGGCTGCTGGTGCCGTGTATGCAAATTGCCAAACGTTTGGCAATTTGCATACTTTTAATTTGACTGAAAAGTGTACTTGAGAGTTTGAAACAATGCAATGCAAACACTGCAGTGTGCACCATGCTGACAAACGACAACTGGAGTAAAATCTTCAGCAAGGGATATTTACCATAAATTAAGCAAGGGAGAATTTGTGGTCTGTACTTCATTATTTTAAAACATCATTTATACTTCACAACAATGTTTTTTTTTATTTGTGATTAGTTGTCTTATTGTGTTTCAAGTTGTGAAAAATGGGACAGGCAACTTTTCAGAGTTGTCTGCCTTGGTGTCAACTATGCCATGAGTTGCCATGAGTTTCAGACACTGGTATTAATCATAATAATTACAAAAAAACGTGTTCGAATACCATGCTCAATGCAGTAATGCTCAAATGTGACCATGCCAACATTATCATGCAAAAGGCAACAATGCAAACTTCAAAAATACAAGTCGATCAAAAAGTGAATGATATGAGACTTTTCAGATAGCGCACATCAAGTTTTAAGGGAGGAGCAATGGGCTAAATAGCAGCGTGTCTCCAGAACAGCTGCTGGTGAAACGACACTAATTGCCGATTGATTGGACGCTGGCGCGTCTTCGCCTGCAATGCGGAGGCGCATCTGCCCGCCTTCGCTTCCTGCTTTTCTGATTAGTCACATTGTTGGCGGCTGTTTACTTAAACGGCAGCTTAAGGAAGCTCCAAATTGGGCGCCTCTCAGAAAAGAGTGTCAAATTAGACGTTGTTAACGCAGACCCTCAAGGCACATGTGTGGTAAAAGATGAGGACCAGGAGCTGGGAAGGAGAAGATGAAGCTGCCTTTGCTACTGGGCTCATTTACAAGATGGCCTTTGGAGCAGTATGTCACCGATTTAGGTCTGATTGAAGAACCCTTTACCGTTTTCACCCAGAACTTTAAAATGTAATTGATGGAAAAATCTGCTCTTTTCAAATATTTACCGGTAGACGGGAACAGTCTAAAACCTGACCAATAGTTGCGCCTTAAGTGAGGGAAGAATATACAGTATATTAAAAGACACAGTCAAACCTTCGTTTTCGGCCATAATCTGTTCCAGAAGTCTGTTTGAAAACCGAAACATTTCATATTATAACCAATGTAACCAATGTTTTTTATTGTAATTGAACAATACAAACACACCTGCACACATTGGAACGTTACATGAGGATAATGCGTAGGTCACAATCAGATACGACACAAGGAAGTGACGTATAAGGAAGCAGACTTTAGTTGAGTGGTGCATTCAGGTGCGCACAGATTTTCATATGCAACCCGGGACATAAAGAAAAAACATTTTGGTTGAAAACTGAATTGGTCGAGAACCGAGACGTTCGAAAACAAAGGTTTGACTGTATGTGTATATTTCATTGACTCTCTTGGAAACATTTTTATTCTCATCATACTAAAACGTTTTGAGCCGTGTGGGTGCGTTTTTGGACAGGTCAAATAGACGTTGCGTCACCCATATGTGGGAACACGCCACACGGCGTGTGGAAGCAGTGGCTGACCTTGTATGGGATAAAAGCGAGCACATGGGACCCATTTTCTCCCAACGTTAATACCACAGCTTTAAGGCATGTAGAACACAATGAAAAAAAAAACACCACTAGGATTCTTCAGCGCTGATTTTACTTGTAAGCGTTTTTTTCACTCAGCAGGCCTGAGGCAAAACAGTGATTGTTCTGTTTCAATTACATTTTTTTTAATGTCCCACCACTACTCGTGTTGGATTATTTTGATCCTTCATCAAAATAATGCAACAACTCCCTCTCCTCATCTGTCAGAGGGTCAAACGGTGGCCATCCAAACTGTAACGGCAACATTCTGAACTGTCTTAAAAGTGCATAAATTGAGCCACTGTCTAGTTCACAGTCGTAGGGAACATGTACAGAGGGAAGATTGCCGTGAAGGTCAAGCTTATCGACAAGTCATTTGTACAACATACAATACAATACATGTTGATTCATATCACACTTTAACAGCAGCATTATTATCTTGGTAAAATGTAGGCAAAATGTTAATTACACATGTGGCATTATGGGAAAAAATTGTCATGTATTTACCATTTAGACTCCGTGATCAATATGACAATACAAAGAGTTGCCAAACAACGTTTGCTCCATAATGGCAGTTCCTCACTTTTGTGCTGTCATATTTCTATTGAACAAAAGAAACATTTGAAATTAATGAAGGAATTAAAAACAGTTTTTTTTCCCCAGCTCCCACCAAACACTCAAACTCAAACAGTAGCACCCTTTCTTTTGCCTGGAAGAGGGAACAAAACATTTATTCATCTTACAAGTTACACAAGTGACAGTATTTTCCACTCAAGATCAACATTTGCTGAAAAGCATTAAATAGACACAGATTATCGGGGCTTGCAGGGGTCCTGGAGCCTATCCCAGCGATCTTCGGGCAGTAGGCAGGGGACATCCTGAACTGCTTGCCAGCTAATCGCAGAGAACATTGAGACATAGAACCGTCCTCACTCACACTCACCCCTCAGGAGTTGGAACGTGTGGGAAACCGGAGTACCCGTAGAAAAGCCACACAGGGATGGGGACAACATGCGTAGCCAAAAAATACACAAAAACAATAAAAAAATACTCCAGCACAGCACAAAATGCCCTCGACATGAATATACACAAGCACTGTGAAGAGAATTTGTCGCCACCGTGATGTTACAAAAGTAAAAGCAAAATTATATCAACTCTAAATTTAGCTGCGGGCCTTCAACGAACTGATAAAACTAGCGCACAGGCTTTTTTAGCTTTTCAAGTCACACGCTGACTTTTCGCCTGCGCCGCTCCTTATGGATACCACTGTCGTTGTTATCTAGCCTCTGTGCAGGGAATTGATGCCGTAATCTTCCTGCCATTAAGATGATGTGGCATCTCCTTCGTCTGATAATTCTTCGTGTTTATCATCTGTGTGTGCCAATGCTTGACTTTTTTTTTCTTTGTATTTTTAGCCACAATCTCCTCATAGACACTGAGCCAGAAAACCGGGCAACATGGGTTATGTTCTCCTCCAAAAAAGAAGCCATTTTGACAAATCAGAGGCCAAAATAATCTATGAAATCAAATCCTGTTAAAGTGGAGTAAATAAGACACTAATTCAAGATACGCCTCCAGTAACGGATGCTTAAGCACAGCATGACCTAGCACAGCCCAGGATGGAACGCTATAGTGCAGGACAAGATGATCTTGCGTATTACAAAATATTAGAGTGTAATAGAGTAATGGTCGTGCGCGTCACAGGATTCTCAAACTGGAGCGTAGAATTGGCCAAGCTTTGACTAAACTTGATATCGAAAAATGTAAAACAAAAATGGAAAAAAATGTTTTTGTAGATTGAAAACAAATATCATGAAAACTCTTTTGGAAAAGAAATAAAACAATTTAAACTATGTCTTTCTAAAATTAAAACTAAATATGACAGAGAAAATGGCAGGTTTCATCTCTCAGTTGTGCATACATTATCCTTCAAGGGTCATTTTGAATTGATTTATTTAGTTATTTCTGTACTTTTGTGCACTATCACAATAAAAAAAACTCCATATATATATAAAAAAAAAAAACAACACTCATAAAAACTAAAAGAACCTTGTTTCAAAAAATAATTCAAACCTAATTAACTCATTCACTGCCATTCCCAAAATTCTCCTGGAATTGAAAACATGACGTAGAGCTCCATTCCCAAATTAGTTCTGGTTTTGTTTTTTCTTGCTTAGGTGCCAATACAGTGCTGCTCGGACCTCTGGCAATATTTTTACCTTCCACAAGGGGGCACCATTGCCCTTGTTTTGCCATGTTAGCGCTTTATTCCACCTTCATCTGTTGTTAAAGCGCTATTTTAACCAATATGTACAGTATTGCATTGTATTTTGGACAGCCGCCCTCATTTCAAGCTCATATAACTCCAGACTCATATATTTTAGGAAATAACTGTTTTTTTCTGATGAAAGAAGAGAGTCAAAGGGTTCTTACGCTGCATTGAATGTTTATGTAGTTCTAAAAAAATATTTTCTGGGTCCTGAAATTTGAGTAAAAATGACAAAAACCCGGGCATTGGAGTGGACATATTTTTGCACGTCTGGCAGTGAATGAGTGATTTACATAGCAACTTTAAAACATTCAACAAAAAATAACAATAGTCATCACTCGTTTTTTTTAACTTGCCTGTTAAAAATAAGTAAATGTAAATACGATTTTGACCAGAAAATGTGAGATTTTTACATCTCAGATTAGTTTTCGACCAAACTAAGCAAACCAGAAAACACCACTTCACGTGTTCATGTAACATTCATTGAGATCAGACGTGTTTGTTGTGATTTAATTTTTTTCCTTATAAATATTTTTTTATTCCTGCATAGTATAATAATAATAATAATAATAATAATAATAATAATAATAATAATAATAATAATAATAATAATAATAATACATTTCAAATGCCTTTCAAAGCTGTCAAGGACACTTTAGAGTCACAGACAAGCATAGATGCAATAATAAATAAAATAGAATTATCAATAGAAACAAGAGATAAAGCTACACAGAAAAGCCAATTTTAAATAGGTGGGTTTTGACATGTGATTTGAAGGTGGGAAGAGAATCAATGTTACGAATGTTGGGAGGAAGCGAGTTCCAGAGTTTGTGTTTTAGCCCCGAATCATGGACTAACAAATTAAAAAAATAAGATTAAGAAAACTTTTCATATTCTCAAAATGGAGACATTTGCAAATAATTTGCGATTTTTCGAAGAGCCTTCTTGAACGGATTATGGTAAAAAAAAGGTAGGACTGTACAATTCAAATGAAAATTCTCAAATGAAGTCAAGTGAAGTCATTCGCGTGCGGTAAAATATGCACAAGCACGGGAACATATAGAGTACACGGTGCTACGGTGGTCGAGAGTGCACGGGTTCTGGCATCCAAGTCACCGCTGGTGCGGTAATATTTAATGCTGACCTCATCTGCAAAAACCATGACTCAGCTTTATGGAAGTGCACGCTCCTCTTGAAAGAATGACACCATATTGGACACACACAACCAATCCCATCTTGTCCTCATTAAGGTAATTGGAAAACGACATCATCCATAGAATGAGATCATATTTGTGCTTGGGCGATACTGTGAGTTGAATTTGCATCTCTTTTTTTTCTCTGCAGTCGGCCATGTCGGTGCCGCAGCATGATGAAGCAATGAAGTACACGACAGCACATTTTAATGATCATAACCTGGGGGGGGGGGGGTATGCATCCATTCAAATATGCCACTGTTGCGCTAAATTGTTCATGTGGTCCACGTAAGGACAGGGCCGAAGGCTATCACCTTGCTGCCTCAGCATCTGAGACCAGATTGTTGTCTTGTAAGAGGACAGGACAGGAGGACCGAATGTTTAAGTGAAGCGCAGGATTGAAGTACCGTATTTCCGCACTATATGGTGTACCCCGTTATAAGGCGCAGCTTCAACGAATGACTCATTTAATAACATTTGCATGTCTAACGTGTACTGCCCACCCAAAAGACTTAATTTTCTTCAAAACATGACCCCGCGTTTTATAATCCGGTGCACCTTATATATGTAAAATGTTTTGGATTGGATTTACCTTTATTAGTCTCGCAGTAGAGAAATTTACATTTCGAAGCAGCAAAGTTATTAAAGAAGGAGAAAAGGAAAGAAAGAAGTACAAAAACAAAATACACGAGCTACTGGAAAGGCAGCCACTCTCGTGACACTAAATAACAAATAAAAAATACAGAACAAATAAAATTCTTGACAACTCCATTCACCTCCAAAATAAATAAACAACTGTTTTATTACTGTATATTCCGATGTATGAGGCGCACCGGCTTATAAGGCGCAACTTTAATGAATGAAAAAAGTTTTCCAAATATAATATCTAGATATGCACCACACTACGTTGTTGATGACAATAGTTGCGAGACCTGTTGTGGATCAATATTACTTCACATACAACCAGTGACGTGCGGTGAGGTTCACGGCTGGTGAGGCACAGACATCATCACAGTCAGATTTACAAACATGAACTCCACAGAGTAGCTTATTCACCATTTGATTGGCAACAGGTAACATGTTTTTTTTAAATGTCATGTCAGCATTCTTTATATAAACTGCAGCATAGAAAATACGAGTTAAAAAATGTTATTATCGTGGTACCTTTACTTATAAATGGCATCGATACCTTCTTTGTAGAAGCCTTCCTTATATTTCTTCAGTTTTAAAAGTCTCTCTATTTCTTTCAATTTAGATATGTAATCCTCCATTCTGAGAATAAGCCCAAGCAACAAGAAAAAAAAATGACTGGATGGTTGCACTTAACTTGCTAACTGTTTACTGTAGCTTGCTGTCACTAATTCTATTATTCTGCAGCCGAGGAGGCGCAAGAAGAATCTCTGTAATCACCAGCGCCCCCTGTCATGAGGCAGGAGAACTGTGTGCCTCACCTATGCACACAGTTTTGATAAAAATAAAATAAACACTGTAGTACAGTGTTTATAATGTAAAGTGACTCTACATTATATACACCAGCTAAACTGTAGACATTTAGTTCATATACTGAAAGTGTTTGAACACTTTAATAGCTATATGCAGAGGGACAGCAATGTGGTCTCACTGCTGAGCAAGCCAGTAGAGTTAGCTTAGTCATTGCGCAATCCATGGTGAGGTTCACCCGGCTGCTGCCTCACCGCTCATCTCGACTTAGTATTTGAAAGGTAAATGTGAAAATTCAGCGATTTTGAAAATAAAATCCAAAAATGGTGAAGTTAAATGGAAAAGAATGTTAAAGTACAAATCACTCAATAAATATAACTGTTTAATTTATTTTTTCATTTGATATTTCCATGATGACAAGTGAGGCACGACCTCACCTGCCTCCCCTGACTGCACGTCACTGCATACAACGGACCTGCCTTTAAGGTGCAGGGTCATCTTTTGAAGAAAATTAAGGCTTTTGGGCGCACTGGAAAATATGGTATTTTCTCTGAGGTAAAGTATGAGTATTTTCGTGACAGGGTTTATCTTTTAATAACAGCAAGGGATTCCATGTAGTCCAACATTTATATCACATAGTGGAGTGGAGGGTAACATTTCCTCCATTAAGTAAACACGTAAAAATCATTCTGATGTTGTAACGGTAAATTAATTGTTAGTGCAATTACATTATGGTAAAACTCGTAATAATGAAAAGCAATAACAATCAAATGAATAACTCTAAAGTTGCGAGACCTTTGTGGCTAAATATTGATGCATGTTTAAGAAGCATCAGATTACAAAGTGCATCGTCAGATTTTGAAACAAAAAAGAAGGCTCTTAAGTGTTTCTTATAGTGCAGAAACAAGTTCCTCGAAAACAGTACAGAATGTTTGGACACAAAGCAGAGCACTTACGGCATAGCAAGCCGTAAAGCCGTAGCACACGATTTTTGTGCTTGCCTATACTCGAGCCCACAGCGTGTATGCGTTTAGGCCAGGATGCTACAGCACAGGATATGCTAGGACAACAAACCACATTATAGAATACTTGGATATAGGACAGTACTTTTAGATTTCAGAGCGCAATACAGCATGTTCATGCCTAATATAGATGCTCAGCTCATTCACTTGTGTAAACTCCCTTCCCCGCTCCCCCTTCCTCAGTCCCCTGCCGTTATCTTCCGCCCCTGAGGTGCTACACCAGGATACATAGACCACCGATGGGACTACAGTAGTTAATCTGTGCTAGTTAAATACTCTTGTATGGCCCTGAGCTGTAGCAGTTGGACGTTGTTGTTTTTTTTCTGCTTTGCTAGCTCCCTGCATTTTTTTTTAATCATAATGTCAAGTTGTACGTTACTTCTAGGTAGCAGCCGGTTTAGTATTTCTATCCTGCTTCATGCTGGCGGCTCCATTTACTTCCATCTGAGATTCTGGTAAGAATCTATAAAAGCGATTGAGCGCCGATAGTGTAAAATCATTAGCTAACGTCAAATGGTTCTGTTAGCTTCCACGGCGCGTGCGTGAGCGCTACATCCCTGAAACGACAACACATTTGCAATATCTGAACAATTTTTTTTGGTCTTGTTTTCAACCGTTTTTTGAACCAATTATTGTGATGCACAATAGAGTAAAGAATTTACCGCTCTGGGGCCGTTTTGCATTTGGGGAAGTCATTAGAATGTTTCATCCCCTCCACATAATTTATATAGGGAACACAACAAATTAATAATAACTAGTTTTCAATTTTTAAGTAAAAAATAGGAACTGTTATTGTGGTTTACATGGGTTAATTTGAAATTTTGGTTGAGACTTTAGTCATGGAATTTAACAAGTTTGATTAGCTTTAGAGGCAGAATAAAATGATGTGGTGGGCCAGATTTTGAGGTGGGCCCCTGGACCTTGACTTTGACACGCATGGTTTACCGGGAGTAACAAATTAGCGTTGGTTGATTTCTGGAAGAAAATGCAAACAATCCGTAACAGTCTAAGTAACCAATTTACAGTACCTAATGTGGTATACCAGCCATCCAGCCATCCATCCATTTCCAGACCGCTTAATCCTCACGAGGGTCGCGGGGGGCCCTGGAGTTTATCCCAGCCATCAGGCACGAGGCAGGGGACACCCTGAATTGGTTGCCCGCCAATTGCAGGGGGTATACTAGTTATTCATTTAATATAGCTGACAACCTACCTACCCATCTACCAGCCTGCTGACCCTTTGTACCTAACTATTCCTCCACCATAGTAACCAGCCTCCCTACTACAACACTTACCGACCCGTTTACCCTAGAAACATGACTACTACTGAACTCCAAGGCCAATATCCCACTACCTAAACAAAAAGCACCTCCCTGTATACATACTGGACTATCGAGTATGCCGACTACACCGTTGAACCCTCAAAATACAGCTGCACTAGAAGCCATAAAATTATGAACCCTGATGGGAAAGAAAAACAAAATAGCCTAGCTACTAACGTATCATCCAACAAATAAACATTTAAAACCACCTTTCCCAATAGCCTAGCTATTAGTTGTCCATTCAGTCAATTGATGCGGTTGTCTTTCCTAACTTCTTTTCGACTGTGTAAAAGTTGCATCGGGTTCATCGTCATCATCCTGAAAGTGTTAAACACGGGTCTGAGTGCAGGATAGACAGCATAAGAGCTCTGTTGTGTTTGCAAGTGGTTGCCTAAAAGGTTGTTGAGCCTCGCTGAAGTGATACCCAGGCTCCGACCGTCAAATGAGTCGCAGCTGGAGTGATATTGAGGGGGTGTGGCGTACGTTGAATTAATTTCACGACATTTCAAAATATCTGACGCGTCTTCCGATACATCGCTTTGGCCGAGGGCTCTCTTGTGATGAAAGCTGTCACTGATGAATCTTTTGCCTTTGAATCTCGTCCAAGAGTGGGTTAGTCACCACCACTTTGCGTTATAATACAACTGCCATAACATGCGTGTTCTATCAAGAATGCTCCTCCACAAACCCCACCATCTCGCCCCCCTCACCTCACGCTTCATGATTTTATCAGCTGAGGAGCTCTCAACGTGCACTCGTATGTTACCGCTGCAGAAAACTCGGTTCCTTTCGAGTTTGACTGGAACAGTTTAAATGGATCGTGAGCACCGAAGCGTCACGTTTACCTTGTCCGAAAGGATTTGTTTGTGCCCATTTTGTTAAGAATATTGAATGGTTTGGTGCCTTTCACTTTCTGCAGCCTTGGCCATTTATTTTGATAAGGGGATGATGTCCAGCACAGAGCCATAGCCATAGCCCATAATAATTGACACCGTGTCCTCTGAGGTATCCAAACTCATAGTACATATCCACCTGGTGAGTTGGCGGCATATGAAAAGACTGCAGCTGCAAGAGGAGGTGTATTATTGCTTTGGCTTGTAACAACAACATCAAAAAAATCTGTCGGGGAGTTCATAAATTATATTTCCTTTTGCTCCCCCAACAACAACAATATATATATATATATTCAGTTCTGGAGGTCACCTCAGGTTCGCTTGCCTTTGACAGTGGGAAATAATCGTTGTGTGTATAAAGGATCCATTCTTTTGTTTTGTATGTACAATACGTCTGCTTTCTTCCAAAGGCACATTTACAGTATCTCATCTCATTTGAGTCATTCATGTGTTTAAAAAAATGTGTTGCATCCCACTCATATCAGGTTCCCCTTGATTAGCAGTCTTACCTAAGCCTACCCACATACGTACGTACCCTCCTACCATAGCGACCAGTTGTCCTAACCACCTACTGACCGAAATGTAGTGGTACCTCTACTTAAGAAATTGCTAGGTTGGTGAAAAAAATTCTGAATGAGAAAATGTTGTACGTTGAGACACATTTTCCATGTCTATGACTTAATCCGTTACTAGGTCCCCAAAATTCAGATATAAATGTCTTTTAAAGTGGAGAAATGCATCATAATATGGAACAAATATGTTACAATTAGATTATTGCAAAATATATGATAGTTGTGCATATTGTAAAAAAATAAAATAAAAAAAGAAAATAGTAAATTATACAAATAAGGGTCCTTGAACTTTCAACTGGATCCTCATCATCTTTTGTCCCTCTTTAGGCGATGTTCTCTCTCTTTCTCAGACGTGGTTTATATAAAGAACCAATCCGAGGACATTTGTTTGTGTCGACTTTTAACAATCCTTCAGAAATGTCCAAGGTAAACATCAGTTGAGTGAACGATCGCCCGGCTGGTGAACGTAAAACTATCAGAACGTGCCGTGGCGAGAGCGCTGCATAGACACATATGTATCTTTCTACACACATATGATCGAGTTCCAACTTTCATATCTTGAAATTTCTTTCGTAACAATATTTTTTCCGACCGAGGCATTTCATAACCGAAAAATTTTGTATGAAGAGATGTTCGTAAGTAGATATACCACCGTACATGCGGACCTAATCTTCTTATTATCGCAAACACACTTCCTACACACCTAGCTAAACTATACGAATGACACTATATTTGATACTACTTTCAAAACCGGCTAATCCGAGCAACCTACCTACATACAGTACCTGTCAATCTACCCTCCAACCATATTAATGATCTTACCCACCTACTTCTTGATGGGCTAAGCTATTCTAGTTGTGTATGTCTTTAGTGATAATTTTAGCAGATCCTCGCAAAACAACAAGCTTAGTTTACAGTCTGCATGACTAGCAAACCCAATCCCTGACCAATCTACCTAAATTAAAAACCTGGATAGCAAAGGAATGTCCGTCGTGAGGCAGTCTCGTCCGCCCTAATGTTTCAGATGCCACTGACTGATGTGGCCTTTGTCTGCTCGCATCTGCCATTGTCAGACTCTGGCGTAAGATCGCTGGCTCCATTTCGGATCCCTGTGCGGATCGCCATTACCCTCATCATCACTTGGCCGCAGGGAACGCCGCCCGTCTCTCCACGACGCAGCTGCCTTCACCGATGCGATGGCACAAGCCGCCCCCAGGGTTTAACGTTGCTCGTGGAGCTGTTGCAGTCCATTTCAGACGCTCTACTTGTTCGCCTTGTCGCCTGAAGCGCAAATCCAGCGCAGAAGAGTTGGCAACGGGCGGAATGTCTGTTTGCTCAGCTGCTTCAGCTCAACTTTAAGATGAGTCTTGCTAGTTGTGAAAGGCAGTGGTTAAAATAAAAACGGTGTCGGCGTCGGCAACATTACAATCTTCCATGTCAACTCATTTTGGGTCCAAACTTTGCAGGGTCATTGAAAGAGCTGAAGAAGAAATTAGCCAAACATGAAGGAATGAGTAGTTGGGCTGGAAAATGACAAGCGTAGATTGTTTGGACTGGCTGGTCCTACTGGAAAAATAGCACATTTGAGTGTCACTACTCGAACTCCAGACACATCCTACAAAAGAAATAGAAAAGGCTGCTGTTTTGGTTTGAGACAGTCTCGTTTCTTCCAAAAACAAATTGTGCTGCATTTTATTTCATTGCTGCAAAACTTGAAACTAATATGCTTAAGCAGTTCTGGGAAAGCCAATATTTGCCATTTTGACTCCTCACTTCACAGTGCGCCGTCGTCAAGTCCATTCATTGCGTATGCGGTGGGAAGTGGCTTCCATTGAATGAAGCCTTGCCGGGCTTGGGTGGTTCAGGCGGCTTCCGCGACAGTTAGTCACCTCCGATTAAACCACTTTTGGATAAGCGGTTTGGAAACTATCTGGATAGATAGTTTTGAGCGGCACAAATGCGTCTCTAATTGGAGAAAGGCTTGCGCGAGTGATTTTTCAAACTTATTTATTTGCCATTTTTGGCGGATTTATTTCCAAGTAATGGCATGAAGACAATGAAATGGGGATACATCGCAGACACATGGGCAACTTGAAAATCGCAAAAGCATTGATGCTTGATGGAGGGAATCGATTGAAACGCCATTTCATCGCACGGACATTTTTTAATAGAATTCATTTATAACAAATGTGATATTTTTTTTCCATTTCTCATACAGACTTCTTTCCCCACCAGTGTGACCTAAGTAAGAAAATAAAAAGAATTCCCTTTATTCGGAAAAAAAATACACTGACAACTAATCAAAGTTAATTGTATGACCTTTTTAACATTTTTTTTGGTGCGGGTGCGGGGGGGGGGGGGGGGGTGTAATTTCATGTCTTCATTTTTAGTCTACGCATCCAGCCGAGAGTTAGATAGAGAGAGCAGAGGGACACAACGTTTATTTCTGTTAATGACACTCCAAGCTGAACATGTGATCTTGGGGCGGGGCGGCAGCATTTTCTGGACTCATTGCTGGAGTAACTGCAGATTGGATGTTCTTTTTTGTTGTTTTGTTTATCACAACCTTTTTTTAATAATTGATGCCTTTTGGTGTTATTTACATACACACAAAGTGAATGTTGAAGGAGACTTTTTTCCCATCATGAGTTCAAGTAATATGTTATTGGGTTTAGAATCAATAGGGCAGTGCATAGTATTAAGATAGAGAAAGTGCAAATCTTCCTTTCTGGGCGAACTTCCGGGCCATCCTGCAAAGTTTTGACTGTACATCTTACATAAACAAACAAACAAACAAACAAACAAAACACCTAAGCAACATCATAACAGTACTTTTGTCTGAAAAAAACATGAACATAACTTATTGTGTTTGTAAGGAAAAGAAAAATCTGGAATGCACATCCATGAAGCCAACACAAATAGAGAATCATGGTCAAAGATGCCAATCAATGTCATTTTTTTTTCATGTCTGTGTGTGCGAAATTTCAGATCAAAAAATGATTTATCATGATGGACCCACCCATTTTCTGTCTCGATCTCGTTAACGGTAATGATGAATATGGTTTGAAAGTTCAGAAATCTTGCAAGCCATCTATCATAAAAAATAAAAAGTCCCGCACCTTTAACAAAATAACGCCGTGAATATTTCTCTCTCTTAAATACCAATGTTTGTGATGAGTGTGTGTTTACGAATTTTCAATAAAAAAAATAAATATATATTTAGTTATTTGTCTTGTCGGCTATTCGATCGCCATTTTTCTTCACTAACTTCAGCATTGACTTTTAAAATGTGGACGAAATGTCAAGATCAAACTTCAGTGGCATTTGTCTTTTATTACAGCCACCATATTGACCACTACAATGTTTTTTTTTTTCGTTTGCTTTGACTATTTTGTCTCACGCGCAATAATGCATGCGGATCTGATCTTAGAGGTCACGCTCATTTTGAATGATTGACAGCATTAACGCTGTCCCCCTCTTGTAAAATGTTTATTCTTGAAAAGCTCAAATTTTCCCATTTTCCTTCCAGGTCAATGAACTAGTCACACCGAACCAGCCACGGGTAAGGCCACTGAAAATGACAAAATAAGCTTCAAAATGTTGCTTGCATATATAATCTCATGTGACATTGTGAATCTGAGTGTAAATGAACATATACTGTATATATTTACATATATATATATATCTTGACATATCGGCTGAATACTCAAAAGATGCACTGAAATGGTATAAAAAACAGGCATAAATATAAGGCACTAAATACAAAATGGGAAAAGGAATACTCGAGAAACGCTTTTAAATAACATTAAATAACACACAATGCTCTTTTTTTGTACTTTGCCCAATTGTGTGGAGCGGAGAGTGACAGACGGCTGGTGTACCTTTCCACAAGACACCTGTCGGGAGTCGGATATCATGACTTAACACGTTCATTTATTGCAGGAGAAAAAATGCATCGAGTCAGAATTGTGTCCTACTGATGTGCATTCCAGTGAAACATCACTTTCCCCACACCATTCTGAAGCGTTCCCAGGCTATAGCGTTTTGTTTTCTAATGTGTATAGTATTTAGAATATGATTGTTATTTCACATATGATTATATATATATATATATATATATATATATATATATATATATATATATATATATATATATATATATATATAAACTTATGTAATATATCCTTCTCATAATCCTGACATGGAAGAACTAAGATAATCAATAGCAGCAACTTCATACTTTGCTCATCCCTGTTGATTCCATAAAGCCCCAATTTATCGGATGGGAGGTGTATCAAAGACAATCGGGGCAAAGACTGGATCTCTGCCTTTTTTTTGCCTTCTTTTGGTCGATCCATGTGCTACAAACTCAAAATGTAAATCTTGCACAAACAGCTTGAAGAAAAGGGAACATTTGTATGATGTCGATTATTATTCTTTCAGCGTGTAAAAAAGAAGAAATATACACATTTTTCAAAATAAAAGAAAAAAAAATCACATCAGCTGTATAATAGAGTTCTAAAAAACTAAATTAATCATTTGATTTATTCCATAGATTTTTTCCGTATGTCCCCTCGCAAACTAGAGTTGACGAACATTGAGACAGGATGAGTGGGGGGGTTACTTCAATGTCAGGGTCCATTCAAGCATTGTCTGGATTTTCCCGATGAGTGCGATAGTGATTTCTTTTTCTTTACAATGTGCGTCAAGTTCACCCCTCCGACCCACGTTCTTCCGATGCCTTTCGTAACACTTTCGCCCAGCTTGAGTCTTGTTCTCTGCCGGGTTCATTTGCTCCCAATTAAATCCTTGAAGCCCCACCCAGAAAAATCCAACGATGTGCTTCAATGGTCCGGATTCCATCGCTTGGTGACAAGGCCAATTTAAGCTTGAATTGGGGAAATACTTGGTCCTCCGGGCAATCTTTGTTTTTTATTTTATTTTATTTTTTTATTTTTAATGTTTTGTTTTGTTTGTGGCAGTTTCATGTCACACATCCAACATTAAATGAGTTGTTTGCAAGAAGTTTTTACTTTCTCAAGCAGTAATTTATGGCTCAGAAGAGAGGTGCAACTGAGTTTTCTTCTTTTTTTTCCCACCTTTCCCTCTGATGCTGAGTCCTTTACGTTGCATAGTGATCAAAACTTCCCAGATACTCTAATCCAGCCCTGTAGCAGAATTGGTATTGATCCTGAGGGGGAAAACACAAACAAAAGGATTTTGGCACTGGAGATGAATTTGCTGAAGACAACATTTAGTGCTTATGATAGACATGCTTGCAGATCTATAACGGGGGTCGGCAACCTGCGGCTCTGGAACCGCATTGTGGCTCTTTTTGCCACCGCGGTGGTACCCTGGAGATTTTTAAAAAACGTTTGAAAATAGAAAAAGCTGTAAATGTGCTGTAAAAATGTGGAGAATAAATATACAATTTCAACATTTCTCTTAAGTCATTCACTGCCATTCACAAACATATTCAGGAATTGAAAATATGACAGAGCGCCAATCCCAATTTTTTTGGGGTTTAGTTTTTTTCTTGTTTGGGTGCCGATAAAGCGCTGGCCATGGCCTGTGGCAATGTTTTTTCCTTTCCACAAGGAGGAAGCATTTCCCTTTTTTCCATGTTAGCGCTTTATTCCAGTTTCAGCTGTTGTTAAAACCCTATATGAACCAATATGTATGTATTGCATTGTATACTGGGCAATCACCATCATTTCAAGCTCATATAACTCCAGACCCATGTAATTTAGGAATTAACTATTTTTTTCCTGATGAAAGAGGGTCAAAGGTTTCTTCATTGAATGTTTATGTAGTCCTAAAACTCAATACTCTATGGGTCCTGGAATTTGAGTGACAATGACAAGAACCCTGGCACTGGAGTGGACACATTTTAGCATGTTTGGCTGTGAATTAGATAACAGTGTGCAATGACAAACAAGTGACTAATGTAAAAAAGTTCAGGTCTTGCCGAAATTTGGCAATTATTTCCTTTTCACAAAGGCATTTATTTATTTATATATTTATATATATATATATATATATATATATATATATATATATATATATATATATATATATATATATATATATATATATGAGAATCCCAACTACAAGACATACTGTGGTGAAGATGTGGAACCTAAATATTCGAATACATGCTGAGGTTGGGATTCTACGGTAAAGTGACAAACTCGACACATTGGGTCGTACCTCCGTCTGCACCATGGCCGGTCTCTGTGTCCGCAACATCTTAACAGTCTGAAAGATGTCGACGACGCCCTCGTATCTCATTCGCTCCAAGGCAATACTCAGGGTGATGAAGACGCCAGTCCGACCGACGCCGGCGCTGTGTAGGGGAAAGAGATGGGCAGGCAACGGAGACGCTGAGACACAGTTGCAGGTACCACAGCTGGTTAAGTCGCAGGTTCATGCTGTCTACGAAATAGGCATTATGTCTATCTGTCAAACCCTGTTGAATACTATCAGAGTAAAAGGTCAACTTTCACTTACCTACAGTGGACCGAGATAGGCCCATCTTGGCCAAACTGCTCTTTCGTTTTATGTACTTGGCCGATGAAATCGATGAAGCCTTCTCCAGATTTTGGCACTCCTTGTTCGGGCCAGTCTGTGAATTGGAACTGTCGCACCGTTCGTGACTGTCCATCCTGGTATACAGAAATAAAATCAGATGCCACATTAATGGTGTCTCCTTGTGAACCAAAAAATAGTGATTTGTTTGACGTTAAGCCAACTGCCATTGTATGACTTTGTATCCGTTTGATGCGGATAGCAATCCCATTGAAAAGCCCATATAACATGTGGTACAAAGAAGGGAGCCTGTGCCATTTATCTGTGGTAAGCCTTTGATGGAATTAGAAAGTCTGGCTGCATTGAGCTGCTCCCAACATTTATGCCGAAAAAACTCTTAATTTGGGATAAACACACACTCAACACCATGGTAACGTCTGCTTACCCTAGCATCTGTCACTTTGAACTCCCGAAGGATGTACTGCGGCATGTTGTACTCTGCCATGGGGTCCACCACAAAGTACTGGTATCTGGCTGACCTCTCTGCCGGCCAGTACTGATGGCATTTTTCCTGGAAGACACAAGGACAAGAATCCAAGAATGGCCCTTGGTGTCCACTCACAGGTTATTATTTTTTGGATGCATACCCGGCCCATTTCTCGGAGCTTAGTGAGCATAACGACAATAGTAGAGTTGTGCTCCCAGAGCATCCTCCAGAAGTCTTCTGTGGTTTCTGCCAATGGTCCCTGTGTGGCAATGTAGGCCTTCTGTTGCCTGAGAAGGAAACAAAGATGGGAGTGAGCAATCTCTTAACTTAGCGAGTCCAGAACGTGTTTGCGCTGCATTTACCTGTAGCCATCGATGAAACTTGCATTGATGTAGTCCGATCCCTCTACTCCTCGAATGGGCTGGAGACAGACGCGCGTGGACTCGTATGGCATGATGTTTACAAGGCGGTTCTTGAATTTGTTGCAGGGTAGGTTGGCACTGATGAATCGCGACGTATGGGCTTTAGTGTTGGCTAAACGCTGCGTTTGAGAAGAGAGGAACGAAAAGAGCAGATGGTCGGAGGACTGCGGTACGACACAAAATATTGCACAACCCCTTTGGTCTGGCAGATATATGCTGTGGGACATTTGTACCAACGTCAGGAATCGACTGTAATGGAAACCAGAGAAGGGGGAAAATCCTGAGGTGTATTGCACAAACTAGACGACAAAATAGCCATCATGGTCTCATGGGCTTTTAAGTGTCTGGAGTGGTGCTAATTTTAGTCGCATATATTCCGATGTCAAAATGTGGGATACTGTTGGATTCGCTGACAAAACAGTCAATTTACCAGAAAGAACTTGGGCTTTCAAGTAAAGCTTTCAAGTTTTTCTGGTTCTCACATTCTGAGATGAAAGTGGACTTTGATGAAAAACTAAACATATAGTATATATACAGTGTATATATCGAACTCAAACACGTTTGTTCAACATTGTCAACGAACCTTGAACTCAAGTTCCATGCCGGTGACATTTTCTCCGGCCTCAATCTGCGTCAATTTCTGGATGTAAGCATAGAGGTTGCGGGCGGGCACTTCGGTGGTGCCGCAGTTGACGGCTTCCTGCAGCGCGTCGTGGATAAAGACGTACTGGTCTTCAGTCTGCACCATGTAGTTGCGTTGGGCACGCATCAACGTCACATGCCCGTAGATGTCTACGGTCTTCTCGTGCTTGATTCGCTCCATCATGGCATCGATCACAATGAAGCAACCCGTGCGACCCACGCCGGCGCTGTCAAGGGGGGAGACAAAGGGAGGCAGAGTTACATTTATATTGTCACAGATCAACCGGTTGAAGATGTGATGGGGATTTTGGTGAGGTGGTTTCTGGCACATAAGGACTGATCTTACGAAGAAAAAAATAAAAGTACCAGTGCAGTTCTCAGGACTTGCACTTAAAAGAGATTCTGTGAAAATCCCGTTCGCCAACGATGGAGCTGCCGCGTTCTAAAGTAAATAGGTCATTCGATCCATTATGCTGACATTGCCGTGAGGTGAAAGCCATGATGTTGCGCTTCTCGTGGTGGCGCATTTGTTTTTCATTTGCTCGGGACAGAAAAGAAAAACGAAGGAGAGAGCCAACTCGGAAGGGAGTAAAGTTGGTCGCCTGAGGCCAAGTTTGCCTAATGTGGCATGCGGCGAATGGAATAAAGACACGCGTGGGAGTCATTGGCTGTAACAAATGTTCTGATGATCACTCTAGAATGAAAAAAAGGCTGAATACGGGTGAATTTTTTTACAATACGAGAGTTATTTATTTTTTTTCCCCGGTGACAATTTTTCAACCCTTTAGAGCACAAAAAGAATCAGGTGGCGATAAAATGCAAAACTATTCAAATCCCCCTCAGGGATTGAGAAGCGCCTCAGCCCCTGGGAGTTTCACACCCGACTTTTCATGATTGCAAACGCGTTTCTGCGCCAACCGTGTCCCCGGATGAGTGATGACCTGAGATCCAATGCATGACAGTGTGGCAGAGATGCCGGAAGACGACGTGATATGGGCGGGAGGTAGAATGGGGGTGGGGGGGACACTGTCAGTGAGCTTCACGTCAAGACGGAGTCGGAGAATATATTAAGCAAATGTACCGTTGAACGTAAGAGCGAGGAATGCTGCAAACATGTGCAATATTCTTTTTATTGACAAGTGCGGATAAGGCATCAGCGTGTTTGGCAGTCGGCAAGGAGCTGGCAGACGGAGTGCACTAATGACCTGACACTGGCTTCTCAGCCAGTCAGGCCAGCTGCTTTGGACGTTAACACACATTAAGTGTCAGACTGATGCGCTTTCCAGAAGTTGAGGGAATGGGGGGAGGAGGTGGGGAGGAGGGAAGCACACTGTAAAATGCAGCTGCACTGAGCCGCAAGAAGATAAAGGATGCAGAGCAGCCAAAGCAATTACATATGTATTGTTACCAAATCTCTTGCTGTCAGCGAGCGTGCCAAGCGGACCGACACACACACCAAGCAGGCCGGGGTGAGCTGACTTTGGTGCGGTTAACTGTTGCAAGAATTTGAATGCCTTTCATTCCAAGGTTGGAACGCATGGCTTGGAATTTTGCTTGAAAGTTGAAAGTTGGAATCCCACCCCCCAAAAATAAATTGATGTCTTATGTTGAGTAACCTTAAAACAGGAATCCCTACCGCTAACCATCACCACATAACCATAAACCTTAACCTTAACCTTAACCTTAACCTTAACCCAAAACCTTAAACCCTAAACCGTAAACCCAAAACCCTAACCCTTAACACATTTCCTCATTGTGAGATTATTAAAGGTTTTCTGATTCTGAATCCTAAAACAAACTACAAACCCTAACCCCCTTACCACAACCCTAGCCCTAACCCATAACCCTAACCCTCTAAACATAAACCTAACTCCCTGACCCAAACTCAAACCCATAACATTAACCCCCTAACCATAAGCCCCAAGCCTAACTCCCTAACCCTAACCTCTAACGCTAACACTAACCTTTAATCCTGATGCTAACACTAACTTCTAACCCTATAATACTAACCCAAACTCTAACCCAAATTCAGAAATATTGCACAATTAAGAATCGTTCAGATACGTTCATCTTTGAAGGACCCTGGGAAGTATTGATGTGGTAGTACTTTGAAATATTCAAATAATTTTCTCAATCCATCTATTGCTGCCAAATAAATGTTGCATCATTAATTGTGTGACATGCCGTGTTTGAACAATACTCCAATTTGTGCACCGAATCAACTGGCCGAGCGTCTGGAATTGCTTGATTTTGTCATCAATGTAGCATGTTTCACAGCTTGGTCGTGACAGAACACCACCCCTCCATCACCCATTCCCTCGCATAACACTCACAGTTTGCTCCTATTTGCGAGCATTCAAATTAAAAACGGATCTTTTCAAAATTGCATTCAAACATCAAGGGCGGATGGACGGATGCAATCTGTTTTATTCTCTTCATTCTGATCGAGAGTCGGCGGAATTAAAAGCTCCCATCTGCATTAAGTCACACATTCTCTTCCACTGTGGAAAGTTAGCGTGTTCAATCAGAAGCGAGCGTCTGTAATTAACGTTGCAATGTGTTATTTCCAAACCCACTCTGAGACTCCTTCCCTCTTTTGTCAGTTTTCTGAAATCGGTTTCTATCTGTAGAATGTACTTTTTCTTCTGATGGCGTTCTGGCTCTAGAAGACTCACAAAACGCTCTTAGTGGCGCCCCGCTAAGGAGCGCGGACATTGATGGAGTCACGTTGAGAGTCATTTATATAAGATGTGAGAACCTGAGGGGGGAAAAGGCTTTCTGGGTCTGAAAATGTGGGAGATGTTTACAGCACAGCACAAATCTATGCTAGCTGTGTGGCGCCGCATGGGGGGGATGTTGGCTGAGTTGAACGACACCAAGACTTGTTGTACTGTCATGTCAAAAGTTTTCCTGAAATAAGCCAGCAGGCTGCTTCGTGTAGTATTTAAGATTTTCTTCAAAACCAAATTAGCAACTACTGTACATACAAATGCACTGAAAGGTAATCATGTCTTGATAAACAGTGAACCGCCGCCTACTTCCTCTTTGGTATTTACACATTTTCCCACAGGGCGCCCTCTAGTGGTGTACAAAACAACAACTCATTGTTTACAGTTCAGTTATATTGAACTTAAAGGAAAACCAACACCATTTTTTAGTTTCCTAACTGACATCAGAAAACCATTGTATTGCATCTAAAAAACCCAAAACACGCAGGCTGATATTTTTAGTCAAATGAAAAACACCAATAAAAATTACTTAAAGTCTCCCAAAACTACTTAAAAACGATCTGAGAAAGTTACAGTTTCAGAAGGTCCCGCCCCCTTGTTGATGACATCACGCCAAGATGTCTTGCCTTGCTCGAGAATCAAAACAATGGCTTCAGATTCGGAGACAATGCTTTCTTGTTACTTATCCAGTTATGAATATGATTCAAATCATTCTGAAGAGGAAAGCATCAATGTTTGCAATCGATTAAAGAAGTCCTTCAAGGTCAATTCGAGCCGTCAGGACTGATGTGTAGCGTCCCAGAAAATGCACAAGATGGCGCCAAAGCTCCATTGGAAATGGGCTGATTTTTCTGCTGGGAATTTGTGTCAACTAGAATCAAATCATATTCTTGGTGCAACACACGATTCACCATTGCGTTATATATGTGTTTTCCTTCTAATTTCGCCATCAACACGGATCAACACGAATTTTTCAGACCAAACAAAGTACAGTGGGGCCTCGGTTTACGAACACCTTGCCTTACGGATTTTTCGGTTTACGAACGTTAAATTTATGAAAATTAAACCTTGGCATACGCACTACTTTTCGGGATAAACATGGAGCGCCGCCCCACCATGGCTGGCGGAGTAATCTTAGGCGGAAGAACACCAAAGCACATGACCGAACAGCGCCCCAGCCTACCTTTCCACACCCCCTTTCTCTTGAGTGCACACGTCGATCGTCTTTTAAGGATACTTTTGCTGTTATGGGACCGAAAAAGACCCCACCATAGGCTCGTGTTTAGCCGAAGAAGACACAAAACAAAATTACAGTCAACGAGAAGAAGGAGATCATTGAGAAACATGAACGAGGTGTGCGTTTGTCTGATTTAACAGCCCAGTACCAATATGCTAAGTCCACCATTGCTATCATCCTAAATGTCATTATCATCATTAAATGTGTTTCCGTGCTGTCAAAGCAACGCTCTGGGGCAATAGAAGAGGTTGAAAAACTTCTGTTAATTTGGATTAGCGAAAAGCAGCTAGCCGGCGACAGCGTAAATAAAGCAATTATATTCGAGAAAGCGCGGCTAATTCACTCTGCTATCATCATGCGGCAACCAGGAAGTTCGCTGTTTATTGATACAAGGGATCATTCTTCGAAATGGTGAAAGAAGAAGGCTTCGTTCCTCAGCAAGTATTTAATGCAGATGAGACCAGCCTTTTTTTGAAAAAGATGCCTAACCGGACTTTCATAACACAGCAAGAGAAGTCTGAACCCTATTCCATCAAGTCATCAACGACCACCACAAAAACAACTTTATTATATAGTACAGTTTATTTCTTTAATTACAGTCCTTATGGAATGTGACTCCTTTCAAACAGCAATTCTCTCCGACCTGCCACCCCATTCCATCAAGCCATCGACCATCACAAAGGTAAATAAAACGCCTTTATTATACAGTGCAGTGTATTTCTTTCATTACAATACAATAGTACATTTATTATTCATAGAATAAGGTATATTTTGTTGTTTTAAGGCTTATTTACTTGAAAATTATATTTTATGGAGACATGGGAACGGATTATTCTCATTTTTATGGTTTCATATGGGAAATTAATTTTTGGGATACACACTTTTCGCCTTACACACTCTCTCTGGGAACCAATTAGCCAAGGTCCCACTGTACCAAAAATGCATTGTGGGTCGCTTTCTCGGTCAGGGGTGTTCCTGACTTGACGTGACCTCAGGAATCATCACAAACTCAAAAACAAGACTTCCTGAATAGTCAACGCGTCTTAAAACATGAAATATAGCTATATGCAGTGGAATTTTTGTAAAATATGCTCAGTAGAAGTCATTTGAAGTGATTTCACAACTTGTCCAGTGGCGTCGGTTGTCCTTTAAGTTACATTTTATCTTGACCCGTTTGTTATTAAACCTTTATTAATTAACTTATTTATTTATTAAACATGTGTCTGATATTTGATAAGACACTGATTTAAGAGGTAATAAATTCGCTTCTACTGGTTGGTGGAGAGTCCGCTGTCTCAGCTCGGCAAGCTGAGAAGGACAAGGGCTATAGAAAATGTTGAAATGGATGTGAAACGATGAGAAGGTTTCTTCAGCCGTCATCTGTACTTTTTTGACTTCCAAAAAGTACAGATGACGGCTGTACGACTGAGAGCTTACACAGACGGATGGATGTGAAAGGTGAGTGTATATGTGTGTGACAGAGGCAAGTTCACACCGCTTAACACAAAATGAGACTTCTGGGTTCATCCAACTACCATTGAAGTGATTTGGGGAGATTTTATTTGCTAATGAGTTCATCCATTAAAATGATTAAAAAACCCTCACACATTGTCATACGTATTCATAGATTCATTCCAGCAAACTGAAAGTGTGGGGGTTTGGGGGGAAATCAATTTCATGCTTGAGATTATTTTTGTCATTTACACAGAATTCGCTACCTGCAGTGCACCACCATGGGCCCGGCGTCCGGAGGGTTGCACGACTTTACCCGTCTCAAGAAGGCCAGAAAGGGTGTGGGGTGTTCCGGCACCCCGTGGTCTGGCCAGGCTGTAAACTGGAACTGCCGGACCTCCCGCTTTTCGCTGGAGCCGTTCTACGTGATCAAAAGACAGCAGAGTCCAATTCCCGATGACGGCGGATCTCATAAATGGAGCAATGGAGCACACTTACTTTAAAAAGGGCAAATGTCCTGACGCAGTATGTGGCCAACTCCACCGTGTCAAGCAGAGTCACTTGAATGAGGCCGTAGGTCTCCGTTGCTCTGGTGGGCCAGTACTGATCACACTTGACCTGCAACGAAAGCCACATTAAAGCATCCCCTACGTTACCAGCGTCTTGATCCGAGCCAAACTTGACCTGACCTTAAAATACACCTGAAAGCTTTCGTGTTTTTTACAGAAATCACTCCGGATAAAACTGATCAAAAACATGGGTGCCACTCCTGATGGCAGGCCTCCCCCAAGGCTTAGAAACAGAAATTAGACCGCACACTAACCCTAAAAAGATGTTTTGTGGGAGGGGGAATATCCTCTTGTGTAGACATCTGTCAAGACTTGAAAAACACCCCCCAACGCAGCAGCCTCTTTCATGTTTATATTGGCATTTTTGTATTCAAAATCAGCTTTAATTGACATTTGCTACAATGGCGGCAGCCACCAAAGCCTATTTGGATTCAACACACCTCCTGAACCCGAATCTCTTTCGATACTGCCTTGGCAGACGCCTTCCGTGTCACATGCCCTACCCTGGATCGCTCCTCCAGCTTGGTCATCATGACAATAATGGCGCTCCTCTGTTCCCAGATCATTCGCCAGAATTCCCCAAAGGTCTCGGGCAGCGAGCCTTGTGTGGCAATATATGCGTTCTGCTTTCTGTAGCCGTCCACATAGTTGGCATTGATGTAGTCGCTTCCCGGGATGCCTACATGGAGGAGGGAAGAAGGGAGCAACGTTGTGGTGGTTTGTGAGTAATCAAAGAGGGTGGGGGGAATACCGGGACGTTTGTTGGAAGGAGAGAGTTTAATGACCCTTTGAAGGAAATCAGCTAAATTTATGACACATTATACATTGAGGAAACGGTTTCTTCAGCTGTCATCTGTACTTCTTTGAAGGGGACGGATGTTTCGCTCCTCATCCTCAGCGTACTAAATTTATGCTGGTAACACTGGCCCTATATCCCTAATGGACAGAGGGGGCTGTGCCAGACCTCTGCTCTGATAGGTCCCTGCTCTACCTCCACTTCCCGAAGCCAATCTGATTACCTCTATTGTTCTATCCCTGGCTCTGATTTCATCTCATTAGCATGTAGGCTGAAGAAACCTCCTCGATAGACCACTCCTGTACGACTGAGAGCGTACCCAGACATCCTGTACATTTTTCATAGGTTTCGTAATTTATTTAGTACAGTATTAAAAAAAAAAAAAATCATGTTTGTTTTTGTTTTGGGTGAAAAATCCGCATAATATTAGATGCAATATTTTTTTACGGATGATCTCTCTGAAAAAGGGCAACATTTTAGGATAATGGGGATTAGCGTAAAATATCGAATATAATATAATGCACATTTTTCGCCAAATAGACACATTTTGGTCAATATCGATGTAAAGTGAGCGTGATTATCTATGTCATGAGGAAACAACCAAATGCCCAATGAATGTTTCCTGGAGAAAATGAGCTTTTTGGAGGTGCACCAAATTTATTTATGTCATATTTTTTTACTCAAAGTCAAGAAGTGGAAAAATTGCTGTGCGGGGAAAACAAGCCTCCCTCCGTTTGCTTATTTTAAATGAAAGGCACATTATTTATTTATTTATTTATTTCCTAATCCAGCGCAAAGAGGCACAGCTGACAGCCAGTCAATGCTTCAGGACAGGCAGTTTCGGGGCTCGGTGCACACATGCTTCAGCAAGATAAGTCTCATCTGCATGGATGCCACGTCTTGGAGAATCACCACCTCTCCCTCGACTCAACCCCCTCCCTCCTCTACCCCCCCCCAATCTCTCTTTCCCCGGCCTCTCCTCCTTCCTCCATTCCAAGCTTTCTTTCTTTCCAGGTAACTTTGAACGGAGGGACAAAATAAAAATATGTGAAAAAGCCACATCTATATGAAGTTGCAACCCCCACCATTCCTCCTTATTGGTCTCACTGTTTTTATTTTCCACATATATTCAGTAGCGGACAAGGAAAAAGACACACTTAAGGACATAGTCATTCACAATTGAAAAAAAAACATTTTTTTTTATAGCAGTGAATAAATGTTTTTTTTGGGGCTAGCTGCGATGCATTCATGCCGTTCTGCCGGTCAGTATTTGCATTAATTATGTATGTGAGCTGGAGGAAAAGAAAAATATGACTGATTGAATTTCCATTGCATTTGATAGTAAGGAATGGCCCAATGGGATCGCTAAAAAAAACAACTTGCAACTGTGTGAGTTTCACCCGGCAACTACACCTGCATATGTCGCGTGTTACGTTCCCACTTGTGATTCAAAAGAATAGTTGCAGAGAGAAATCCAAGTTAAAGGCATCTCTCAGGTTTTTGCAAGTGATTGTTCAATCGTATTCGAGTGCCGAGCTCAGCGAGGTATGGGAGAAAATTGCCTATTTCAAAAACCCATCTATTTTCCTGCGAGCAACCCACGGCATGAAAGCAAATGACATGTTGGTGTGACGAGGGAGAAGGGAGGGAGTACAGTGTGGTCATGGTGTGGTGAGGCAGAATGGAGGAAGGGTGCATCATACCGTCAATTGCGGAGAGCAGGACTCGCGAGTGGTCATAGGCGATTACGTTGGCGTAACGGTTCTTTGGTTTGTTCACCTCCAAGTTGGAGTGCTCCCAGGTGAACTGTTGCCCGGGGTCGATGGACTGCAGCAAATGAACAACCAATATCATATTAAAAAAGAAAAAAAGCCTCAAAAAAATAACCCCAAAGAAGCAAAAATGTTAAAATACTTCCTCAAACAGTTTGCTACAGAGTGTGATATCCAGTTGGCGGCCTTTGTGATAAAATATATTATCAGTTTTGTGCAGATTTATACGGTCTGCACCCTGCATATTTGTGGTTCAACCATAGAAAAATTCTAATGGGTTTTCGAGAAGCTACCAACAGCAATTTGCCCCCCAACCCCAAAAACACTTTTTTTTTTAATACAGAAGTTGTAATTGCATTGGATTCCACATCATATTATCACCCCCCCCCATACTTTCATTTCATACATTTTATAGCCGACATTGCTGCACTCTAAATTTATTTCCAGCCAGAATACACATTTGTTATATCATGTGTTTTTTTGGTGTGATTGTATTTCACATAATAACACCATCATTCATTCATTCAGTCGTTCGTTTGTTTATTTATGTATTTATTATCGTTTTTAAGTATTATTGTGTTATTTACCTTCTTACCTTATGATTCTTTGGCTGATTCGTTTGCTTCCTACTATCTTTGTGACTGTTTTATTTTGTATATGATAGCTGTCCATGCCCATGTTTGTTATAGCTTAAGTTGTTGTTAAAGCGCTATATAAATCCGTATGTATGGTACAGACACTTCCCTACTTCCGAACATTCAAGAACAACAGTACATACAAACATTTTTGTAGTAACATATGTAGTATTCTCTCCAGTTGTACATGTACACATCTTTTTTAGATCATATATTTTATTAAATGTTTATTTTGCAGTACAAACCAATACAGGTTACTTATACAAGCCTTAAACATACTTATATAAACCTTAAACATACAGTTCTTATATAGGCCTGAACTAGACATACCCTACAAAATATAAATGTGAAGCAATTTACGAACGAATTCACCTAACGAACGACCGCTCGGAACGTATCTTGTTTATAAATTGGGGTGTCTGTATTGTACTGTATTATTGTTAGTTTTTTTTAGGGGGGGCTGAATTTAACTTAACAGTATGTATATATATATATATATATATAAACAGTATGTATATATATATATATATATATATATATATATATATATATATATATATATATATATATATATATATATATATATATATATATATATATATACATACTGTTAAGTTAAATTCATATATATATATATATATATATATATATATATATATATATATATATATACATACTGTTAAGTTAAATTCAGCCTGAGTCATTCGTAGAGTTTTCGGATTGATTTTATATTATATTATATTATATTATATTATATTATATTATATTATATTATATTATATTATATTATATTATCTCATCTCATCTCATTTTCCGTACCGCTTATTCCTCATTAGGGTCGCGGGGGTTGCTGGAGCCTATCTCAGCTGTCTTCGGGCACGAGGCGGGGGACACCCTGAATTGGTTGCCAGCATATATTATATTATATTATATGTGATTAGATTAGGATAACCTTTATTAGTCTCACAGAGGAGAAATTCAGAATGTACCCTCCGTGTTTACATTCATGCAGACACACATGCATTACATATAGAACAATTATTTTTAAACGTATTATAACATGTTTTATGGCATTATTAAGACAGGCAATTGTAATGTTTTATTTATTGGATATATTCCCGGATTTGTTTCTGATCGCCTGTTGGCTGCACACGGCGGCGAAACGCTTATCGCGACTCACCTCGTACTCCTGGGAAAACTTGAGGTTATCGTTGGCTTTTAAGCGCTCCAGATGCTCGGCCAAATCCATGACGGGAATTGGTGGGTGGTTCGCCATACCTGTCAATCAGACAAGGAATTGTGGGTCGGTTGTATGCAGAAGCTTTTTTCAATAACAACGATTTCAATAACAAAAACAACCTCCCAAAAATCTGAACCCCCGCAAGCGCAAGCACACTGATTAGATAAGCATGAGGAGCGTGGAAGTGGAAGATTTGACCGAGTTAGGCTAGTTTGTGCGCCATGCTTGAATGGAGACGACATGGAGGCCAATGGGAAGTTAGCACACAAGGGTTTCTTATTCCCGAAGAAAGCTAGGTTGGGACGTTAGCATGAGAAGAAGGAGATGTTAAGAGAGTTCTGTTCAGAGGGATGATTGATGTTCTGCGCCTGTCATTTTTCCCGCCACCCTTGATGACACGGCGTTAACACCAAAGTGGATTAGATGGGGATAGGAGGCTAGGCGGCACAGACCGGTAGGGGGGGGGGGGGGGGGGGGAGTGTAGAATTCATGGCAAATGTGTAATTGAAGCCAACTAACTTGACAAATGGAGGCTACTTTGGTGACCGGACGAGTGCGTACCTGTGGAGGAAATGCTCATTAAATATTTGTGTCATCGCGGCCAAGTGAATTGCGTACGGCCTTGTGGTTACACTAAGCGGCGATGCGGACGAGGTGAGATTTGGGCAAACCCAGACCGAAACAGGCCTGCAGTGTGTTGAAATCCGCTGCACCGCTTAGTGTAAACACGGCGTCAAGACAGTGGAAATTATTTGCGTGTCTGCTCAATGAGTTAATTATTAGTGACATCATGCTAAGGGACAACTGGGCTAAGGCATTGGCGTAAGCTGTAACGACCGTAGTAGCACAAATTAGACATGGGCATTTGAGGTGCAGTACAATATCGATCAAACTCGAAGGCAGAGCTTCAAATTTGGGCTGCTTCATGAACCACACACGCTCTTAGGCAAATAAATCGTATTTACGTCACTTTAAAAAAAAAAAGACTTTTCATGAGTTGAACTCATTCACTGCCTTTTAAAATGTATTCGGGAATTGAAAATATGACCTAGAGTGCAATTGCTGAATGTGTTCAGCTTTTTTTTTTAAATTGTTTTGGTGTCAAATAAGCGCTGGCCATGGCCTCTGGCCCACAAGAGGGCAGCATTTCCCTTTTTCACGCTTTGTTCCATCATCAGCATTGTATTTTGGACAGCCACCCTCTTTTCAAGATGATATAACTCCAGACCAATAACATTGAGGATTTTTTTCTGATGAAAGATGAGAGTCTAAGGTTACTTTGGATGTTTATGTAGTCCTAAAACACAATATCCTGCAGGTCCTGGAATTCGAGTGACAATGCCAAAAACCCTGGCATTGAAGTGGACACATGTCTGGCAGTGAATGAGTTAAATATATGTAAAAGTCTTCAATTTTTTCGGAATTCTGTCGTAAGTAACTGACATTTGTCTCCACAAATTTGATTGCATTGATAATAATCAAATGCAAGGAGCGATTGTGCTTTGGTAAAAATATCGTACAACAAGGTAATTTTTTTGGTTTGCGGTCGTAAGGGCACTCTGAGGGCAAGTATAATGTGAAAGAGCAGCCCTTATTTATACCAGAAACATAAATTAAACGATTATTTCAGTTTGAGCTAAAAAAAAACCTGATTTGATTTTACAAAAAGGAAAAAAAACTTCCATCTAAATTTAACTCCACCCCAACATAATCTTAAAACAGTCCAGATGCATCAATTCAATGATACTTCCTCAACACCGATTATTTTACAGAGTCGAGTTTTTCTGGGAACATTTCCATTTGTGAATATCAAGCGACAATTCAACTGGGGAACACACAGTTATGCAAAAAAAGTTTTTTTTCCGCCTCAAAGTTTCCTGACCTTGACACGCCGGCACACGAATTTCAGCGTGATGATGCTCATCCACACTTCCCACAATTGGGACAAGAAAACCGCACTCGAGCCTTTGGCCAATGTTGTGTGACACGAGCAGTGGCGTTCGCTCCCTCCTCCACTTCAATGGTGTCGCCGGCACAAGTGGGCATTAGCTAATGGAAGCAGGGCCTCATTTTCCCCATCCTCTCTCACATCTCTCTTGAAAGGCTGTTTCTATTGCAGCTTGCTACTTAAAATCCATTTCCACCGCCGAATGACAATGAAAGCACCATTTCTGTCGCTCGCTCAAGCATCCTTCAAGATGAAAACGCCCAATGACGGGTGATGGCAAGGTATGGAAGGGAAAGAGGTGGTCTTGTGTTGTGTGAGAGAGGTAGAGAGCGGTCGTCAGAGTATGTCCCGTACTTTGTAGCACAGCGAAAAAAAGCTTTTTTGGTCCAGAAGGAGACATGAATAATGGGTGGACGGGATCAGTCGGAACCGAAAGAAAAAAACATGTGACGACCAGTAATGGTCTAAAAAGTGCTTTCATAAATATGCATCATAATTCATCATCTTTACATATAAGCCTACGTGGAAGATGGCTTTGATAAAGCAACATTATTTGGTATGGCCCGTGTGTCCCACAGCAGGCGGTGCCAGAGAAAATCGTCCTAGTTGACAAATGGACGCTGGATGCATCCACGCATGAGTCAAAATCTGATCACGGTAACAAAGTGAAATGCTTCTAATATGGATTTACTGGTTACTTGGTTAAAACACAGAAAGGGGCCATTACTGAGATCTCCAACCCAGACCTGCTTGCAGAAAACCAACTGACACCAAACCGTCAAGCCTGCCGCTTACACCTCCCTGTAAAAATGCCTCTGAGCGGAGGAAACACCACATTTGCATCCAAGATCATGTACTTGGATGTTTAGTATTCAAGGAGGAACCCTTTGCAGACACCCGAGTCGCCCGGACTAATCCCTCCAAAACCTGAAGTCCAAAGGTTGCGCCTTGAGTCTGAGCGCAGGATATTCCACTGCTTAGGAGTGAGACTTTGTACTGATCTCCACATCGAGTGATCGTATATTAATTCTTTTTTAACACAGCTTGTCACTTGATAACACGATAAGCTGTCCACCGGAGTAAATGTTGTCGGATGATCACTTACCAGGCGTTTGAAAGTTGAGGCGTCGAAGCTCAACGGGGTCGGTTGGGTGATGCAAGGGCATCTCCTTGCTATTGGGGAGGCTACCTTTCCTTGCTTCCGACTCGGCCCTTTTCCTGTAACAGATTGAGAAGTCCATTCAAGATGGCGAGAACCAAGAACGCTTTGTGAATCATGAGAGTTTACTGTGTTGGGATGATCGTGGCAAGGAACGCGAGAGATAGTCTTTGATAAGGGTGAGGACATTTTCATTTGAATTCTTTGGTTCTCTTACCTGTCGGGTTTGCTGTTTCAAAGGTTAGCAAGAAGAGAAATATTGAAACAACATGTAAGTGCTTTGGCCCCATAAAGCGAAACACACACACACACACACGAGAAAAAAAATGACAGTAATTGTATCTCAGTTTTGACTTTTTAGTGACAGCTCGCTATAAGAGATACTGCTCAGTTCTGCGGTGGCAAGCTCCATTTCAATGAATGTGGAGAGTGCCAGGTGCAAGCAATTTTCAAACATTGGAGCATTTTGGGTTGATTGGTTCTTGTTCAAGCATCAAAGTCATCTTCCAGGTTCTAATTGCCGCATTTGGCTTTCGTCGCAACCATCGTCTTATTGAATCATCGGGATGTGGGTAGGGCTGCAACGCTACATAAGTTCAGTGCCAAACATTTGGTGCACTATATACCATATAGATTGGATATTTGAGTCTGACATTCCAATTTTAGCAATTTTGAAGCTAAAACTTGGCTTAGATGATTCATTTGATGGTTAGGTTTACTGATAGCTGACCTGCGCACACTCTATGTAACTCATTGACTCCTGCGACACAAATCCACAATGTCCCTTCTGTAAATTTTGTTCTTTCCTGAAAAAAGATGAAAATATTGATACTGCACTTTGCTATAGAAAAGATTGAAGCGTTGTGTGATTGCATCGTTGCACTCACCTCTTGTACAGCAGGATGGCGATGACGATGCATATGATGAAAACCACGGCGAGTACGGGCCCCACCACCCAGATGAGACCCTCCTCCTCGTCGATGATTGGCTGAGGGTCAAGGTCGGCCGAAACCACAGGGTCAGAGTACGGGCTAGTGGCGTACATGATCTAAAATGGCAACATTTCGCAATAGGACATCTTTAGGAACAACATACACCTGTACTTGAGTCCCATGCGGTCTACCGAGCAACAAGTGACCAGGTAAAATAAATAATGACATTGTTAATCAAAACAGCAGCATCTACCAAAACCACAAATTAAGGTGTGATATAAGATTAAGCACCCACACTGTATTTGTATACATGGTGGTGAAGACGCATGTGGTCTCTGAAATGCTGACGATTTTCTTGTGCGGTATCAAAAATTATCTTAGGCGAGGTGGAGAAGTGAGACCTCTACCTCATACGAAATTTTCAAGTTACAAAGTGCTTGCCTCTTGTTATGAAATGAAGTTCAACATACAAAACAACATTGGCAGCCACTCGCAGCTCCAATGTTCCTGAATGCAACTTATGTAGCTGCTCTGCCATTGGCTGTTACTAAGCATCATCATGGCATCCCATTAGCTAAGAGGGACATCTACCGTATTTGAGAATGTAGTGTCCTCGACATTCACACTTCGGATCATGAGGCGTTCCGATAGTTTTACGTCAATGTGAATAACCGAGAAAAAGTGTTCAACAGTCGGGCGATCGATCATAATGCTGGCGGTTGTCTCGGATATTTTTGACACATTGTTAAAAGCCGACAAAAGCAAACCATTTGGATCAGTTCTTTACAAAACGCCTGGTAAAAAAAACACACCAGAGAGAGAACATCAATAAAACAGTGAAAAAACATGGAATGCACAGTTAAAAGTTAAATTACCATGATTTTTTCACTCTTTACTCAATTTTTCATTTTTTAATGTAGCCACAAGGGGGCACAAGACAGTTTCTTATTGTGCCGGTCCCAAGCCCGGATAAATACAGAGGGTTGTGTCAGGAAGGGCATCCGACGTAAAAAAAATTGCCAAAACAAATATGCGAATCAAACCTATGAATCCCATACCGGATCGGTCGAGACCCGGGTTAACAACGGCCGCCATTGGTACTGTTGACCTTCAGGGTGCCAGTGGAAAATGGACTACTGTCGGTCGAAGAAGGAGAGGAGGGAGGTGTACCCGGAGGAAAAGAGAGAAATGGAACACCAAGAGTATAGAACTAAGAGTAGGAACTTTGAATGTAGGAACAATGACAGGTAAAGGTCGAGAGTGGAGGCAGAAGTACACAGGTAGACTACATTTTGTGTCAACGGCACCATCTAAAGGAAATCAGTGACTGCAAAGTAGTGGTTGGTGATAGTGTAGCCAGACAGCATAGGTTGGTGGTGTGTAGGATGACGCTGGCAGTGAGGAAGATGAAGAAACCAAAGGCTGAAGTGAGGACAAAATGGTGGATGTTGAAAAAGGAAGAGTGTTGCATGACATTTAGGAAGGCGGTAAGACAAGCACTGGGTGGGCAAGAGGTCCTTCCAGATGACTGGCAAACTACTGCGAACATAATCAGAGACACGGGTCGGAAAGTACTTGGTGTATCGAGTGGAAGAAAGGTAGTTAAGGAGACTTGGTGGTGGAATGGGGAGGTGCAGAAGTGTATACAGAGAAAGAGGTTAGCAAAGAAGAAGTGGGACACCGAGAGGACGGACGAGAGTAGACAGCAGTACAAGGAGATGCAGCGCATGGTTAAAGTAAAGGTGGCAAAGGCCAAACAAGAGGCCTATGATGACTTGTATGCTCGGCTGGACAGCAAGGAAGGTGAGACTGATCTTTACAGGCTGGCGAGACAGAGAGACAAAGATGGTAAGGACCTGCAGCAGGTTCGGGTAATTAAGGATAGAGATGGCAATATATTAACAGGTGCCAGTAGTGTGATGGCAAGATGGAAAGTGTACTTTGAAGAATTGATGAATGAGGAAAATGAGAAGGAACAAAGAGAAGAAGACGTGACTGTTGTGGACCAAGACGTAGCAAGCATTCGCAGGATGAAGTGAGGAGGGCGCTGAAGAGGATGAAGGCGGGAAAGGCACTCGGGCCTGATGATTTACCAATCAAGGTATGGAAGTGTCTTGGAGAAGTGGCGGTGGTGTTCTTGACTGGGTTATTCAACAAGATCTTAGATGGTGGACAGATGCCAGAAGAATGGAGACGAGGTGTACTCGTGCCCATTTTTAAGAACAAAGGAGATGTGCAGAGTTGTACTAATTACAGAGGAATAAAGTTGATGAAGCGAGACTAAGAGCATAAGTGAACATTTGTGAGCAGCAGTATGGCTTCATGCCAAAAAAGAGTACGACAGATGCAGTGTTTGCTTTAAGAATGCTGATAGAGAAGTACAGAGAAGGTCAGAAGGAATTGCATTGTGTCTTTGTAGATCTTGAGAAAGCGTATGACAGGGTGCCCATCGAAGAGCTGTGGCATTGCATGAGGAAGTCTGGAGTGACGGAAAAGTATGTCAGAGAGGTGCAAGACATGTATCATGACTGTAAGACACTTGTGAGGTGTGCTGTCGGTGTGACTGAGGAATTCAAGGTGGAGGTGGGACTCCACCAGGGGTCAGCTCTGAGCCCCTTCTTGTTTGCTATGGTGATGGACAGGCTGACAGACGATGTTAGACAAGAATCTCCTTGGACCATGATGTTTGCAGATGACATTGTGATCTGTAGCGAGAACAGGGAGCAGGTGGCGGAGAAACTAGAGATGTGGAGCTATGCCCTGGAAAAGAGAGGAATGAAGATCAGTCGCAGCAAGACGGAATATATGTGTGTGAATGAGATGGATCCAAGTGCAAGTGTGATGCTACAGGGGGAAGAGATAAAGAATGTGGAGGATTTTAAGTACTTGGGGTCAACTGTCCAGAGCAATGGAGAGTGTGGAAAAGAGGTGAAGAAGCGTGTCCAGGCAGGCTGGAGCGGCTGGAGAAAAATGTCAGGTGTGATGTATGATAGAAGGGTTTCAGCTAGGATGAAAGGAAAAGTGTGTAAAACCGTGGTCAGACCAGCCACGATGTTCGGACTGGAGACAGTGCCACTGAAGAAAAGACAGGAAGCAGAGCTGGAGGTAGCAGAGCTGAAGATGTTGAGGTTTTCTTTGGGAGTGACCAGGTTGGAAAGGATCAGGAATGAGTACATAAGAGGCGTTGGAGAGAAAGTCAGAGAGGCCAGACTGAGATGGTTTGGACATGTCCAGAGGAGAGCGAGTGACTATATAGGGAGAAGAATGCTGAGCCTTGAACTGCCAGGCAGGAGACCGAGAGGAAGACCGAAGAGGAAGTTTATGGATGTGGTCAAAGAGGACATGAAGGTAGCTGGTGTGAGAGAAGAGGATGCACAAAACCGGGATAGATGGAGGATCTGATTCGCACACTGATTCGCTGTGGCGACCCCTGAGGGGAAAAGCCGAAAGGAAAAGAAGAAGAAGATTCAATTTTTCATTTTTCCATGAGACACAACTCTCATTTATTGTGCAATAATATAATTCTAACATTTATTTTTGTTCCTATTTTGATACAATTTTATGCTTTACAAAAGATTTATGTCGGAATTTGGGAGTGGCTTGGAACGGATTAGGTCATTTACATGGAAAACACGTCTACTTTTTAAATTTTCTAAATAAGAAAATTCCCCCAGAAGAAGAACCTTTTCATCAGTCCCCAACATTGTAAAAAGAGAACGTACGTGATTGAGCCATTATGTACTCAAGCAGAAGCAGAAGTTAAATAAGTAGTTTGGGAAAGACGTGTCCTTTGGGAAGAAAAAATATGATGCTGAAGTGAGTAAAATTGGAGATATTTCTTCGCGAGTCATTATCATTTCACCTGCATTCAAGGTTAGCAAAGACCTGTAAGAGGAAGGAAGTATACCCCCCGCACCCCCTCGCAAAGCTCATCCCGTCCATCATCTTGCCGACTTAATCACGCTGCTTTTCTGACGCTTTCATTTACATACACGCGCTTAGGCTGCAGCCAAAGAGATAAGCCAGACGGGACGTAATTAAAGAAACGCCCTGTTATCGAGGTGGTCTTGTAATCAGCTCCGGTCTTATGGGGACTTCTCGCCCTCAGGCTTCTCAAGTTTTGCAAATCTTGAAAGGGCTCAAATTAACACGTCGAAGCGGGTGCAAATGGTGGCCCCGTATTATGCATGCTATTGACAGAGGGGAGAGAACATTACGACCGCTTGGTTTCACGTTTAAAAAGCAATGTTCATTGAAAGTGTGAACAGTGGCTCCATCTGACCTGTGACATGAATGAAAGTAAGCTGGATATAAAATACAAAAATGAAAAAAAAAAAAAAAAACAACAATATGACATCACAACTGTAAACAATATGAAATCACTTGTTTCTAGGCAGAGTTCACAGCAGAACAGACACGCACTGTGGTCTTTTTCTAATCTGTATCAACTCCAAAAAGATAAAATCCTCACATTGTCGGATATCTCCAGAGCCGCAAGCACAAAGAAGACGTACTCCTGGCCGTTTTGCAGTGGCTTGTTTTCGAAGTCGCCGTAGAACTTGCCGTCGCCCAGTGTGAAGTCTTTGGGCAGGTTTTGGAAGTAGGCGGCGATGTATGCCTTGGGCTCCGCCTGTCTGCGGCGCCGGAGGCCTCTGCTTGTGCGGTTTATCTCCTTTAGCAGCTACGATGTGTGCGGGAGCAAAAGAGGCATACGATAAGATGTGGGAGTGTGCTGTAGGAAACACATGAAAACCACAACAAACCATATCTGCCTGTCAAGATTTTTTTCCCCTTCTTTGTTGTTCACAAGCTGCAAACGCTGATAGCGGAAGGGAGAGCGCTGACAGATCTGACTTACTTTATCTCTTTTTCTGGTTGGAAAAATAAGCTGACAAAACTGCAATTGCATCAAAAGTGACGATCACAATTCAAATTGCAATCGTGTCTTGCCATTTTCTGAATCTGCGTCGTGTAAAACAGAGCTAAGTTTGAACGTGAGTTTGAGCTACACTCTGCAGTAGATGAACTTCAAAATTGCTATCAAATTTGCAAAGTCATCACTTTGCTGCTGTGAAATGTAAATTTCTCCACTGTGAGACTAATAAAGGCATATCCAATCCAATCCAATCCAATCCAAAGAAAGAGTATCCCAACAATTCAGGCTATTCCTCATATTTTATAAAATTGGGAGAAGTTTTCATATTTAAAAATATATTGAACTAATATATATATACTATCTATCTTTGGACCTATCTACCTATCTATCTTTCTCTCTCTCTCTCAGTCTATCTACATATATGATATAGATGCCTAGAATTTGTTTACCCCCAATGTAAAAGACATTTTATTTAAATTTGACAACACCCAAATACTTGAAAATAACAATGAATGAAAAGTGCATTCCTTCAAATTACACAATGTTTGCCAAAACCCAATCCATCTAGCTGAGCATGAGGAAATGAGTAAAAGTCATTTACAAAATATGTTGACAACCATCTATCCAGTATGTGGCTTTTACAAAAAATTGCAATGTTATCTATTTTTTTCGACATGAATTTTACGTATCGGATTTCCCTGGAGTAGAAGTCCATTTATTTGCCATGAGGCTGCTAATTATGCTAATCACACTCGTCAAGTCATTCCAGATTCACATCTGTGACTCGGGTGCACCGATCATCAGCGTGCATGTGTGGTGAACAATGCATGCGCTTGTCATTCACATCAGACTCCGCCGATGTGTGTTTTGCTCTGTTTTGGCTGTAGGGCTGTTGGAGCCGCCCGATAATGTCTTCAATCATCTCTGCTGTCAACAGCGACGGAATCTAGTTGCCCTTGGGAAAAGTTGTGAAAAGGTGAGTGCCAGTATTGACAAACAAATAAATTCTGACAGCGCGGCGACTTTTTTGGGCAATCGGTCAAGGCTCCAGACACGGGGCCCGCAGGCTTGAGCTGTAAAAGCCAATGCCAGATGGAAGGGAGTGCGCAGTTGCTTTCAGCCTTCCCGCCACATGATATATTCTTGGGCTGGAGTGAAAATACGATGCATGGCTTTGGAATCTTGTAGCGAAGCTCTCAAGATTTAGAAGACTAAATGGGCTAAATATAAAAGTCAGGTCGTGAATTGAGCATCCGTCACCTCAGCTGGTGATGGAAGCTCTCTTCCGGCTCGTCAAATAATTGCGAAAACCGCAAAGAGGACTACGGGGTAGGGTGGCGGGATCGGTTTTCGTGGTGCCTCTCCAACGGCTACTTCACGCCTGTGTTTGCATTCACAGGCTTTTGAAGAGAGACGTGTGGGTCAAAGTCGCCTACCTCCTCGAAATTCATCTCGTCGGGATTGTCCCAGGGTTTGCCAAACTTGCCGCTGCGTTGCTTCTTCAGGGGCACCACCACGATGTAATATGCCCTGGTAAAACAAGATCTCGGTGTAAGATAAGATTTCAGAAGGATGTCGGAGCAACTTCTCAAATGTTGTCTTGAGATACGAGCATTTTGACAAGTTTGTTTCATACAGGAGTTGCCAATTTACCACAGGTTGTCTTGAGATACTTAACTTTAGTGAATTTGGTATTGCTGTACCGAAGATGGAAACTTTTTTTTTAATTCTTGCACTCAATATATACTTCATACATTAGTTTTTCAAAGTAATGTGAAAACAGAACAACTTAACATGAGGTTTTAGCTTTGAATGGCAATAAGACAAGTACCTTAAAGGCTTGTCATGGGGCATCAACTGATGTTGCAGTGAAACACATGAGAAGTGAGTGGTTCCTGAGCGGCACTCACCGCACTTTTTCTGACGTCTGCACCGATGGGAGCGTCACCGTCACCATGCCATCGGTGTTGGTCTTGCCAATCGGGTAGGGCTTGGTGCGGAGGATGTCGGGCGCGGTCATGGTCGCCACGCGGTGCTGCAGACCGCCGGCACTGTTGCCACGATTGGTCAACAGGAAGGAGTATTGTGTCTCCGGTTGAAGGCCCGTAATTAGTTTCTGCGTCAGTTTTCCGTCCACCTCCACGCTTTGCCCGTCATCGTACAGGATCTGGATACAAGCAGTGTTTGAAATAAAGTCTGCCCGGATGCCCGAGGCGTGTAACTTTTACGCCGCGCGTACAACTTCCCAAACCTCTCTGCATGAGTGACAGACAACTTTTTCCAGAAAAAAAAACCGAACCTGTTTTTTCAAATCAAACGTTTGCTTTATTCCGATTTCGAAATATTCGTTCGGTTTGAAATTTAGGAATGTCGGTTCGTTTGGCAATTTTTAATTTCCGTTCGTTTGGCAATTGACATACTCGGCAGCCAATCAATCAGAAGCCTGCATCGAATAACTTTGCGCCCGGACTTTCCCGAGCATTATCAGGTCGTGCATTTGCATGTCATTTTCAAAAGTAGACGCACAGAGAACACAAGAAAAATGGTTCAGTGGTTAGGAATCAAGCCAAAACCTCATCCCCAGAAGAGAGAATCAAAAGAAGCTAACAAAATTTATGACGCTGGTGATGGTGATGATTCAGGACGCTACAAAACGTAAACGTACATTGAGTGTCATGATCTGGTTGGCGACCAACGAGTGGCGCTGTCGGCCCCGCCTGCACCTGCACAGGTGCTGGTCGTCCCGATCAGTGGCGGACTGCCACGGTCGGATTGGCGACCAACGGGTAGCGATGTCAGCCCTGCCTGCAGCCTCGCAGGTGCTGGTCGTATTAATCACTGACACTTAAAAGGACTCCCGGCACGACCATCCGGTGTCGGTTCATTGTTTGTTGCATGCTTTGTCTGCAATTGCATGCATTGTATGCTGTGCGGGTGTTTCTTGGTGGACTTTTACACTTGGTTTTCTTTTGATACTTTTTTCTGTTCAGATCATTTTGATGTTTTACATTTTGTTCCCGCTGACTTTTATTGTAATACAATTTGTCAAACAACCTCCTGCTCCCTCCTGCCTGCTTTTTGGGATCCGCACCCGCCATCACCACCTTGCAAAATGTGACAGAATGAACCGACCAACCATCGGATCCCGCAGGTACAACGGACCCGTCTCAATTCCACCCTGTGCCTGGCAATGCTAGGTCCACGTTAGCCCACGCCTCGTCGAGTTTGAATTGCGTCACTCGACGAGCCGTAACGTCCACGTCAACGTCCGGCCGACACCTCCTTCCAGGTGGCCGTCCAGGGTGACACTGGGTGTCTGGCAGTGCACGCCCACGTCCAGCCACGGTGTCGTCGTGCATGACGAATTGAGTCGCATCCATGACGAGCCGTGCAACGTCCGCGTCACGTCAGTCCGAGACCCCACTCACCGCTGGATCCCGGAGCGGCTCAGGACTGGTCTCGTTTGCCCGGTGCCGGGCAGTTGACGCCCACGTCGGCGTCCGGCCGAGACCTGGTCCCATACGGCCGTCCGGGGTGCCACTTTGCGCCTGGCAGTTCGACGTCCGCGCTGAGCCATGCGTCGTCGCGTGAACGTGCGAGAGGGATGGTAAAACTTGGTTTTCTTTTGATACTTTTTTCTGTTCAGATCATTTTGATGTTTTACATTTTGTTCCTGCTGACCTTTATTTTAATACAATTTGACAAATAACCTCCTGCTCCCTCCTGCCTGCTTTTTGGGATCCGCACCCGCCATCACCACCTTGCAATACGTGACATTGAGAGCATCGTGGAAAGACTTGCAGCAGACGACGCAACACAACTGCCGGGAAGTGTATGGACAAACGACAACTGGAGCAAAATCATCAGCAAAGGATATTTACAACAAAATAATCCTTTGTGGTAGGTACAACAGTTACTTAATTTTAAAGTGTTATTCTGTCATATATTCTGATTATCAATCCTTTAATACTTTTTTGTGATTAGTTGTCCTATTGTGTGTCAAGTTGTGAAAAATCGGGAAGGCAACTTTTATGGCCGGGCAGGCAACTTTTAAGAGTTGTCTGCCCTGGTGTCCGAGTTTCAGAAACTGATACAAGGAATTAAATCTTTCACTTGCAGCATTCTCTTACTCTCTGTTTTGAAACACTATCAACCGCCACCCCCAAAAATTCAACTATTGCAGAACTTTCACCTTGACTCAAAGGTACTCCACATGCATGAGTTTACCGTGAAAGGCTGAGCGGCGTTGTAGGTGTCGGGGATCTCCCACGTCAGCAGCACAGATGTCTTCATGGCAGCTCTCACATGGAAATTTTTTGCAAACACTGCTAAAAGAAAGGGGGAGCGGCTGATTTAGACACGTCCTCTTGCTGCTCCCCTTTGCCATAACTTACCTTCATAAAACCTCCAAAAAAGACTACTGCACCCTGAAAACTGTCCTCTTACCTTAACACCGACCATAATATGCAATGAACTGACTTTTAAGACACAAACAAATGGGAGGGAATAAACGGCTGGACGGAGATGACAACTAAATCTGAATACCTTCTTGTGGTTACGAGCTGCCTTTTTGAGCTTGTTAGATGAATAGTGGACAAAGCAAGCAAGAGCTAAGATGAATGAGGGACTAGTCATACCTTGATCCAAAGGTTGTGTCCTGATTTGGACACTTGGGCTATAGGGACCGGAACCCTTGCTGGTGAAGGCACACATTTTAATATCGTAAGTGGTATCTGCCTTAAGGCCGTCCAAGATGACCATGGATTCGGGGGCGGTGATAAAGAGTTCCGAGGGACTGCGCGGGCTGTTGATGTCCTTGTACTGCAGTGCATACTTGGCGATTTGGCCGTTGCGCTCGGCCAGCAGCACCTCCTGCCAGCTGACCTGAATCGTGGAGGTTGTGGCGGCGTCTGCCGTGATCCACTGGGGGTAGCCACTAGGCACATCCTCATTGGTGGTCACCTCCTTGACTGTCTCTTCGCCAAATCCCACCTTATTGCGTGCCGAAAGCCGGAACGTGTACGAGGCGCCCTTATGGATCTCCCGGGTGGTATAGTGGTTGTCCCGCTCGGCGAACTCGATGACTGTCAACGGTTCCCGGTCTTTGCGGCCGAAGCGGAGGCGGTAACCTTGCAGAGGCCCGTGGGTGACTGCTGGCGGATGCCATTGGAGGAGAGCGGTGCCCATGTTGGTGGTACTGACCATTAGCCGAGGTTTATCGGGGACTATGGCAATAGACAGAGGCATAATGTTACTGAGCATGTTCCTGCAGCTCATACTGAGTGGTAAAGACATTCTAAACATGAACCCGCGCACATTATGGTACAGTCACCCACCTTGATGTAAATGCACAAGTCAACATACCTGCCCCATTGGTCATAACAAGTTTGGGCTTGCTGCGTGCGCCGTCACCCTTTGTGGTATAGGCCGCCACAGTAACGGAATACGTGGTCTCGGCCTGCAGCTCGGAGATGAGCATTTCCTGTTGAGAGGCCGGACTTTAACGACATGTTGACGAGTCGTTGGTATTTCACAGCGTGTACACAGAACAGGCACATAGGTAGGCATGCTTCCAGTGAACAAGGGTAGGGATGGCTGAGTCTTAATATATATTGATAGGCTGCCTATTGATGAACTGCACAAAATTCACATGCCATTCATGCTTAGGACGACAGCGGGTGTGGTGTTGGGGGTCGGGTTGGGAGGGAGGTAAGACTATCTGTTTGGACTACTCACATGATCAGTTGAATCATCATATTCCCACTGATTGGGTTTAGGGAAAGAGACAACACATAAAGCCAATAATCATTAATCACGTTTGCCGTCACTCCGCTAAATCATATGATTCATAATCCCAGTTATTTTCCCAATTTGCCTGTGAATTAAAAGGAGATAAATCGTGTTGTTCTGCATACCTCGGCATCATCCATCAGGATATCCTTGATGACGGGCTGTCCTAAGGGCTCCCCATTAAGCATCCTGACATAGTGCACCTGGTACCCCCGGATCTGCCCATGTTGCTTGGTGTGCATTGGTGAGCGCCAGATGACTTTAATTGACGACGAGTTGACAGCTTCCACCTCGACTTTACGAGGTGGCCCGCTAGGAACTGAAGGGACACCGTAGGATAGAATGGGACGGGGAAAAAAGGTCAACATAACAGTCAACCTATTGAATCGCGGTTTAGAATCTAATCTTAGAATCGCAAAATAGTGACCACCCCCGCAAAAAAAATGGAAAATCACAAAATTGCAGTGAGAATATCTCAACAATGGCAAAAGGGGGTAAAAATAACAGCAAAAATACTGTTGGTCTGGTAATAGACCTTGATCTTGAAACATTAAAAATGGGTAGAGTGGGAAAAACGTGTGGAGCCAAAAGAGTGGCTTCAAGCGATTCAAAGCTTGAAGCGCAGCAAGAATTTTTGGCTATGAAGCAAGCAAAAAATAGATGACAATAAAAATGATTCAACCACATCACAGTTGAAAAACATTTTTAAAAAAAGGCCTGTTAAAAAATAAGAAAGGGGAAAAAAATCCCACCGCCCACGTTTCAAAAATGACAGGTGGGACTGGTACTATAGGCCATACCATGTGTTGAAATTGAGTAAAAATGTAGTGGGGTGGAGAGAAGGAGGTAGAGGGGGGTCGATCAAAAGTCCAAAAAGTCTTTGTGAGAAGTAGGTGAAAGGGATTGTTAGTTATGGCTGTTATGGCTGTCATGGCGAAGAACTTTGGAACTGGCGAACACGTACCGTCCTCCTCGGTGCGGACCAGTTGTGGCACACTTTGGGGACCTGCTCCGGCATCCGTATGGGCGGTGACAGTCACGTGGTATTCTGTCCATTTTTCCAAGTGTTGCAAAAGATACTGTGAGCTTTCCGGGGGGATATCCGGGATTTGTCGTGGGGAGATATCCTCCCCTTCTGTGGCGGCGTACTGGATGCTGTATCGGGTTATGATTCCGTTCTGTGATTCCATCGGGGGCGCCCGCCAACTTACCAGGATGCTCGTGGATGTGGGACTTGAGCACCTGACTTCTGCGGGTGGGCCTGAGGGCTCTGATTTTGAGCAATTTGAGTTTTAGTGAGGCCGTAGTTTGTTTTCATTTTCATTGTTTTTTTTTTTTTAATTGTGGTGGTGATTGTCGAAATATCCAAATGGAAGAGGGGGAAAAAAGGGAAAATAAAGGAAGATGAGGACAAAGCACAACCAAAGATGGGAATGAACCAAAAAACACAAAATGTAACACAAAACTGATGATGAATGGAGGGTGTTTAGTTGGAAAGAGGACAGCTGTGCCTTGTGTAAGCTACCAATACATACATCATGTAACCGTTAACAATCATCTATGATCTTCTTGTTGAAGGCAAATTTGGCAAGCAGTTACCATCAATCCAAAAACATAAAGGTTGATGCGTTCAATGGGTTTTGTAAAGGAGAAAACTGCATTCGTCACCAACCTTTCCGAAGCCTGTTGGTTTGTGGTAAAAGCCTGATTGTATGACAGAGAAGCTTCCCAAGGAGACATGACTTTTGTTTAGTAGATTCTCAAACATGGGCATGCATCCCTCCGCATAATTGAGCCGTGTGCTGTCCAATGTCTGACATACCTACCTGAGAGCTGCTAGCTTGTCTTTTACACTCTTGTTTACAACAGACCCCCCACCCCTCACAAAAGCCCCATGTAGCCATCCACAGGCCCTTATTTTTAACGTCATCATTTTAATTGTCTCAATACATTAAAGATAAAACTTTGGTCAAACCCTTCTTTAGGTGGGCATGATTCATGCTAATCAGATAATGCTAGCCCCGACCAAGCATAACACAAAAGGCTTTTGCTACAATGACGACTTAGGCAAACTACATTGTCACTGAGGCAACAAATTGCGCGAGTAAATGACGGTGTGCGGACATCAGGCCCTCCACAGTACCAATTTTATTGAACGGTTTTATTAAACGGTCAGAAGCTAAACGGTGTCTGCATCTATGGGTAGTTTAAAAACGCCGATCATCGGCAGAGAAACTTGCAGGCTGCCTTTTAAATTAGATGAGCGAAATTAACTCACAGACATTTTTTGTGTTTGTAAAGAAGGCGCTCACAAAAATAATAAAGAAATACATAAACAAACATTTCTGCGTAAACAGTTAAAAAAATGCCGGTTTAAAATTCCGTAGAATTGCTTTTGGGCTTTGCAGAAAGTTCATTCTCTTCCCTATTTCACCATACAAGGTCAAGAGGAGGCTTCCAATGGGACACGCATGCCCTTTGGCTCTTTAAGACGCTCAGGTGATACCCTCTTCAAACATGTAGGCTCACCGTTTATTTAAATGGGAACATTTTTATTACCGGCAGGGTGCAGAAGCGATCATCGAGCTTTGAATGACGAGTGTTAGAATGTAGAGTTTTTCTTACTAGTTGGAGTTTTTTTGTTTTTTTTTGGTACACTCCGACCCCACCTCCCATTCTTGCATTTTTTTTTCTCTTTAAGATATCTTGATCTTTTTTGTTGAACACCCTCAGATTCCAGAAAATGTCTAAGCGGAAAGTAGTATCTTTCTGCCAGGAGGCTATTTTGAAATGAGCCAATTTTAGTTTGTGAAATAAATATCAAGAAAGTATATGCCACATGTGCATTTCCGCTTCGTTCAATGAATATTGAAATGTGTTTCGACATCATTGTTTCTAAAACGTTGAAGGTGCCGCATCAACAAGATTGGGAGATTACTGCTCACGATAATTTTTTGTGAGTCAAGTTTTAGCCCTTTTGTCTAAATCTCGAGCTCAGGCGTCAGACTCAATGCCCGGGGGCTACATATGGCCCACCACATAATTTGATGTCAAACATGTTAGCCAAATTTTGGACCAAAAATTTCATGTGTAATTTAAGAGAGTTCTTGTAAATTTTCATACGACCAAGATCAGAGAAAAATAAGAATGACACCCATTATCTAGATAAACAATAAAAATAAGAATTGTATTAATTTTTTTAAGAATCTGGAAATAATATTTCAACATCATATTTGAACCAGAACATAACAGGAATTAAGGCCTCAATTTTTCATCAGCTGTTGTTCCAATTCATTTGTTAGGCAGGATACATTTCAAAGGCGTCACCCAGCGGATACGGAAGGAGACCTACGTGTTTGCGGGGTCTCAGCGGAGATCTCGCTGGTGTATGCGCCAACACCGTGCTTGCTACGGGCCGCCAGACGAAAGGCGTATGTGGTAAAGGGCTTCAAGTCCTTCATGAGGTATGTCGTGGTGGGCTCGAAGCTAATTCGCCGCTGGAAAATGGAGACAAAGGTTCTTCAAAATGTTGCGGATTCAAGAGTCAAGTGGGGGGGTCGGCGAATGTCAATTGTTACCTCATCTTTATCATCCCTCTTCTTGTACAATAGATCATATCCCGTGATTTGATTCTCCTGTCCCGTCTGGACAGGTGCAATCCATGACAACAAAATGCTTGTTTCCGACTTGGCCTCACCCTTGAAGTCCGTCGGTTGGGAAGGAACTGGAATGAAGACGGGTTGAACCACAACATATTTCAAAAGAGCCTCATCTAATCATTCAAAATAGCCACAGCTATAAATCACAGCTAAGTAAATCAAAAGACAACATTTTCTTTCCCACTGCACGTTGACAGTTATTTGCATTTCCATCTTGCGAGTTCACCAAATTACATTTGTTGACAGCCCCTAGATCACAGGTGTCTAAGTCTAGGCCTGGGGGCCAAATCGTGCCCATTTTATTTGGCCTACAAAAGCAAATCAAACATGAGAAATTCCATGATGCTTGCTAATGTCCAATGTAAAAACAATAGCAGTAATTATTTTTTAATCAATTAATTTTTAATCAAATTTGAAACCAAGTTATTCATTAATTTGTTGTGAGCACGATATGTAATATGTGGATTCTAATGGATTCCCCAAATTCATAACGGCCTCCGAAAGGAAACTGTAACTACAATGAAATGAGGAAATGAAATCCAGCTCACCTCCTGTCTTTGCAATGATCTGCAGATCTGGAGAGAGAGGCCCATCGCCGACCGACGTGTACGCCAACACTTTGATGTAGTACGTTTTGTTCGGAATGAGGCCTTGGATGGTGACAAAGTTTGCCCCTCGGACGATTTGCTTTTCCCATAGGTTGACGTGCTGGTTGGAATCCAGCGTGTAGTAAACTCTGTAGCCCATAATCTGCCCGTTGGCTTCCTCCGGTTCTTCCCAGTTAATAACGGCCGTTGTGGCGCTCAGCATTTGCCCCCGCACCCGGCGGGGTGCCGTGCTGGGCGCCTGCTCGGCCGTCTTGGCCTCCACACTCTCGCTGGGTGGGCCCCTGCCAATGTTGTTGACGGCCACTACGCGGAACTCATAATCTGAGTAAGGACTGAGGCCGCCTATGCTGTAACGAGTGGTCGCCACGCCGTCAATTTCCTTGTACAAATCATCCGAGTACTTGGACTTGTGCTGGACGATGTAGTATGACACCGGTTCAGGATTGCCGGAATCCCACGTCAGGGTAATGCTCGTGGCTGTGCGTTCGGTGACCACCGGGATGCCGGGATTACGAGGCAAAGCTGTGGGAATGGAGTGGTTATAAATCCGGGACTGAACTGCAATGTATGAAATTCTACATGGAACTTGATCATTCATTCATTCATTCATTCATTCATTCACATATTTACTTATTTGGATATGTATTTATTTTTGTATTTATGTATTTATGTAATTGTGTATTTGTGCATTTATTTATTCATTTGTGTATTCCTTTACTTCTTAGTCATATTATTTGTTATTATGTTTTTTTTATTTTATGTTACTTCCGGGTTGAGTGAATGCTGTGTGGCTGCCGCTGCTCACCCGCAGAAAAAATATCCTGTGACTGTAAAGTGTCCTTGACAGTTTTGAAAGGTACTTATAAATGAAATGTATTATTATTATTATTATTATTATTATTATTATTATTATTATTATTATTATTATTATTATTATTATTGGATTGGATTAGATATGCCTTTATTAGTCTCACAGTGGTGAAATTTACATTTCATTTTTATTATTAGTTCACTGATTTACAGTAAAGTCTCGTTATAACGATATTCAAGGGAGTCCGAAAAATATTGATATAACCGGGACTATCGATATATCCGACCCTGTTCGCATGTAATTTTCTCTGTGCGTGCACAGAAATAGTATCGATATAACCGGGACTACCGATATATCCGATATCGATATAACGAGACTTTACTGTATTTATTTATTTAGTTATGTGTTCATCTATTTATTTATTTATTTATTTATTTATTTTATTTAATTTACTCAATTACTTCGTGATATTTTGGATCATTTCTTTATTTCTTTATTTATCTTTTTTATTTATTCATTCATTTCTTATTGATTTTTTTTGCCACAGACCAAAAAATATGTTCTGTACATCAGGATGTTTTTTTAACCTTCTCCTGAATGGACAAGATCTTCCTCTGGCAAAGACGAAAAAAAGTGTGCCATCCATAAAGCATGTATGATATTCGTAGCAGTCGATGACAGTAGCAGATCATAAAAATTCCACGCACGGAACTAAAAACCAATTGCTATAAACATCCATGATATCACCTAGATTTCTGGAACAGACAATACTTTCTTCATATATATCATCAATATAAGCCGCTCCAAAATGAGCAAATGCCGTTCGTGCGGCCAAACCCCGTGCAGCTGCTCGTGCGTACCAAGCCATGTTGCTCATCTCCGACATGAAGCTGCTTATCACTTGAATAATTCAGTGGCGAAATTTATGGCTTTAATTCCTCACACGGCGAAATATACCAGCAATAGATTGTCTTTATACGCCGCCTGAACTATGCAACAGGGAACCCTCGCTGTCAGGCTGTTATATTGTGACTAATATCTCTGTTATGTCTCTGGAACAAGAAAAGCTCGTCCCTTGTGTGCATGCAGTGGCGCCCGCTCGCCGTATTGTCCTCGCAACGATATGATTGCAAGTCGGATAACAAGGCGATGATCCTGTGTGGCTTTCCAGCTGCGAGATAAAACCGCCAAACTCGATTTGCTGGCATCTGGGATTAACGTAGTGGCGAGGGCGAAAGCGGTACCTTTGACGGTGATCTGCGCCACGGCCTCGATGACCCCCAGCGTGGACATGGCCACGCAGGTGTAGTTGGCCGACTGGCGGACGTCAGTCAGCTCCAGGACGTTCCGCCCGATGGGCATGTCGTCCTCGGGCGTTAGGTCCTCGGCGCCCAGCATCCACTTGACATACGGCATGGGTGAGCCAACCGCTACGCACGTGATGTTCACGCTACCGCCCGGCATGATCTCGTTGTCCGTGGGCGGGATGGAGAAGCGTGGCGGCACCCGACGCACTGCCACGGGACAAAAACATAAGGAACACACTTTAAAAGAGGCCCTTAGGGGACACTGCTGGGATGATTGATCGGGGATGGACGCGTTGGGATTGATGAGCGATGCGACATCGTGATGCAGTGCTGCATGCAACTTAATGTGATGAGCAACGTCAGGACCAAAACAACGACAATGAGAATAGTAACAGGACAACGCCATTAAAAAAAAAATGTCGAGAAATGTATACTATAATTTTGAATCAGAGAGGGTGGTAAACATTCATAGATTTAAAAAAATAAACAAATAAATAAACATGAAATTGCTCTGATTCCTGCACAAGGCCATCTCTAATTCAAAAATTGCTGTCACTGATTCATACTTGGGTCACTGAGTAATACAATTACATTACAATTATATTTCTGTAGCAAACAACATAACAAATTAAGAAAAAAACAATAAACATGTGATGAATACTGCTACTAGTATCTTTATATATATATTACTCATGAAGTAATTTAATGACGACCGGTTCTTACAATCGGGTCAATCATAAGAAAATAAAATAAATAAAATAAATACAAATCACACTTGACTGGATGAATTTCATAATACGTTTGTACTTGCATCCCATTCATTTGTGTCAGAATGCAACTCACGACAAAAATAACGACAACAAAACAAAACAGTCTGAGCTGTTGACAGAAACGTGGTCACACATAAAACACCCCAAATCAATATTTTACGGCACATGAACTGAAAATAAACAGTGTTGCTGCCTTTCATTTTTGGCCATCGCTTCCTGTACGGACTCTTAAGCCGAGCGGCCCGCTTTGTCGTCCATTATTAAATACTCCTGATTTAATTAATATCAGAACGGACGCCGTTGCGCGCGCTTCCCCGCAGACATCATATTACCCCGCTCATTTGAATATCATTACATTTGTGAGGGCTCATCATCATAAGTCGTATTCTTTCAAGGAGCACCCCTACCCCCCACCCAAGTCAAGTCTCTTGGGGGCAAGGTTGCTTTTACAGTTTAACACTTGTATTTAGTGCCAATTACTATCAAGTACACATTCCTCATGAATGTCATTCGGGAAGCTTCCGTTTGTTCTGTTCCGACACTCGTTTTCCTGGATTTCCGGAGGCCAAGCAGGAACACTGACAACATGCAAATGAGATGCAAATGCAGTTCTTGTGCGCGAACCAATATGGAGCACCGGCGGACAACTGAAAACAATAATAACAATACCACTTGAGCGTTTCTCTGAATGAACAGTGTGCGTTGTTATATTTAGAGAAAACAAGAAAACACACCAACCTTCCCGCAGCTCTGAAGGGGAGACGGAGGATTGTTTTTGGAGGTACACAAAAAAGAAAAGAAAATGAACACAAAGCATAAAGGAGAAAAACAAGGGGAGAGTAAACAAGCGTCCAGATTAAACATCTCAAAGGACTTTGCCTTCTTCACCTTGCTTGAAAAGATCAAATCACTGGCATTGGATAGGACTTTAGTCCTCAAAAGCATATATTGAAGTCGGAGCAACATGTAGAAGACAAAAGGGACAGTCCCTTTAAAAATTAATATGCCATTTGATTAGAATTCCTCATCTTGTTTGACCTGGAAGAAGATGGAACTGGGTCTCCAAATATTTAAAATTTTACTTTAATATTTTTTTATTTCTTTTCAAAACTTTACTTTCTTGTATAGAAGCAAAGCAAAATCATTGGAAAAAAACTGCTGTAATGTATAACTTGTGAATATTGTTTCGGAAGACCTCCCAAATTAAATCGTAAGAGTCCATTGTGACAACAGAAATGAACATTACAAATAAATTCAAAATATTCAATTCTATTTTCATCTACTTATAACCGTATGGGCTACTCTTTGTTGTTGCCCGGCATCGTGCACCGTAATTCATTTCCCATTTCGGTTCACTTTGGAGTATCTTATTTTCTCTCTAGAATGGAGACATTGTTGAATTTGTCTCCAATATTGCTGTTTAAAGTTGGATATTATCCCCTTTAACGTAGTTCCAGCCAGCCCTATCTTTAAAATGTCTTGTATATGTTCACCCAATTACTTGATTGCACTCGCCATGTTCCTCTTAGGCTAGCTTAGCATTTCATGTGGTATCTCCATCTTTTCTCATCATCCCTTCGTGAATGTGATTGTCAGAGCTAAAGTCGCTTGCTTGTCACCATACAGGCGGCGATAACAGACTTAGGAGCGACAGTGTAACATGGTTAGGCGCATTAATAGCCATCCGTTGTTAGCTAATGGTGAGCTAACTGTTGCTAGCTAACTGCCAGCAACATTTTTGCGGACCGTCTCATTTGTGTTTCTTCTCCCACTGTTGTCTTGACGCTTTACTACCACTTTTGCATTTGCAACACTCCAATATGGAATCTTTCCTCAAAAACCTTCGCATTGAAGCTAAATACTAGTGGTAGTCTTGCGTTGATTACGGGGAAGAGAAATGTTAACGAGCCGTAAGATGATGAGAAGGTTTCTTCAGCCGTCATCTGTACAAAAGTGAAGGTTTCGGACGTTTCGCCTCCTATCCAAGAGACTTCGTCAGCGAACTAAAGTCTGACTGGTCGTATCGGCCCCATATATATAACCCTAATGTCCAGACCTGGTGGCGCCGGACACAGCTATGATAGGTCCCTACTCTCAGGTTGGGGGGGGCGCGAGACCCCCCCCTGTGGCCCCACTGATTGTTCCTACATTCCTGACTAACGATTGGCCTATTACCCCCACTCCCCCCGGTATCACCTCATCAGCATAACGACCCTCATCAGCATTGCGAAAGTTGCCTAACCTGTTTTGCCTGAGCAGGCTATTGTATGAACGATCCAAATTGAACCTCACACCACCAGACCGGTTTAATGAAGGATTTTGTTGTTTTATAAGAATCGCCTCTTTTACCCCCCTTTCAAACCATCTATGTTCTTTCGCTAAGATTTTAACCTCATTGTCGTCAAATGAGTGGTTAGTAGCTTTTAGGTGCAAATGTACTGCCGATTGAGGCCCACTAGTATTATCCCTGCGATGTTGATAAAGTCTTTTTTTTTTTTTTCATCGTACATTTACATAGTACATTTGCACCTAAAAGCTACTAACCACTCATTTGACGACAATGAGGTTAAAATCTTAGCGAAAGAACATAGATGGTTTGAAAGGGGGGTAAAAGAGGCGATTCTTATAAAACAACAAAATCCTTCATTAAACCGGTCTGGTGGTGTGAGGTTCAATTTGGATCGTTCATACAATAGCCTGCTCAGGCAAAACAGGTTAGGCAACTTTCGCAATGCTGATGAGGGTCGTTATGCTGATGAGGTGATACCGGGGGGAGTGGGGGTAATAGGCCAATCGTTAGTCAGGAATGTAGGAACAATCAGTGGGGCCACAGGGGGGGGTCTCGCGCCCCCCCCAACCTGAGAGTAGGGACCTATCATAGCTGTGTCCGGCGCCACCAGGTCTGGACATTAGGGTTATATATATGGGGCCGATACGACCAGTCAGACTTTAGTTCGCTGACGAAGTCTCTTGGATAGGAGGCGAAACGTCCGAAACCTTCACTTTTGTACAGATGACGGCTGAAGAAACCTTCTCATCGATGGACCACTCCTGTACGACTGAGAGCTTACACAGACGAGCCGTAAGATGGACATATTTAGGCACCTGACAAGTGAGAAGTCTGAATTAATATCAGACGACAGTATTTGGTCATAGATGGCGTGTGTCTTGATCATGAGAAAAGATAATGATTTATGAAGTGAGTCTTCTCCTTCTTTTCCTTTCGGCTTTTCCCTTCAGGGGTTGCCACAGCGAATCAATCTCCTCCATCTATCCCGGTTTTGTGCATCCTATTCTCTCACACCAGCTACCTTCATGTCCTCTTTGACCACATCCATAAACCTCCTCTTCGGTCTTCCTTTCGGTCTCCTGCCTGGCAGTTCAAGGCTCAGCATTCTTCTCCCGATATAGTCACTGTCTCTCCTCTGGACATGTCCAAACCATCTCAGTCTGGCCTCTCTGACTTTCTCTCCAAAGCCTCTAATATGAGTTGTCCCTCTAATGTACTCATTCCTGATCCAACCTGGTCACTCCCAAAGAAAACCTCAACATCTTCAGCTCTGCTACCTCCAGCTCTGCTTCCTGTCTTTTCTTCAGTGGCACTGTCTCCAGTCCAAACATCATGGCTGGTCTCACCACTATTTTATACACTTTTCCTTTCATCCCAGCTGAAACCCTTCTATCACACATCACACCTAACATTTTTGATATTTTATGAAGTGAGTAGTTTTGTGAACACAATGTAATGATGTGACTAATGTTCAACCGGAGGCAGCGAGTTAATGTCGCTACAAATAAAATATTTTGCTGCCACAAGGCCCTTTACCAATTTCTTTTCCACCATTTTATAGTTTGAGACATCACAAAGGCAATAAAAAATTCTCAAAGTCATGCTATTTCCTCTTCCCAAGTTCTGAGTTTTTGGTTTTATTGTGAAACTGAGACTCAATTCTGAATTTGAATGATGAGTCAAAAAATGCTATGAAACAGTTGGCAACATGTGGGAACTCTGTGTGAAAAATGGCTGGCAGTGAACGAGTCTATTGGAGTTTATTAAAGACCCCTGCGATGCACTTCAACTTTCAAACAAGCAACGTTCCTGCTTGAGCACTAAACATCCAATCGATAGGTTGACATAGCTCGGTCGCCTTCAGAAAGAAGAACATTTGTGTGTTAAACAGTGCTAAATTCCTTGATACCCTTTCATTGTTTATCAACACAGGGGGCAAAAAAGTCAAGATAAAACAAAAAGCAATCGTCACCAACTGGGCCAGGTAATGGAAAGGGCTGGAAAAATGCAGAGCAGAGTGGATACTGTATAGCAAAGGTGTCAGTCATTTTTTTGCCGCAGGCTACATTGTAGTTACGGTTTCCTCTCGGGGACCGTTATGAATTTGGGGAATCCATTAGCATGTTTAATCCCCTCCATATTTTACATATAGAGCACACAACAAATTAATGAATTACTAGTTTTCAAATCTGAAGTACAAAATAATGACTGTTATTGTGGTTGACATATGCCAATTACTAATTTTGTTTCGGAATTTTAGCAAGCATTATGGAATTTCACACCTTTGATTTGCTTTCACGGGCCGAATAAACTGATGTGGTGGGCCAGAGTTGGCCCCGGGCCTTGACTTTGACACCTGTGCTTTCTAGGTTCAGACATCAGTGCGGTTAAATGAACAAACAATCACTCAATCCAAATTAGAAGATATTCAAAAGCTACAACACCGAATGAGGCCCGCCGTAGGCTTTTTAACAAACAACTTTTTGTGTGGTTATCATACCTCGTACATACAGGTTGGCCGGCGCCGAATAACGTGTCCCGTCGTTATTGGTGGCAACACACTCATACTTTCCCTGGTCCGACTCCTCACTCTGCTCAATCTGCAGGGCTCCTGTTTGGGAATCACAAACAGGGTGGCAGAGGAGAATTAAAGTCTGCCAATAACATAACAAGCATTTTTTTTTGCAAATGACGAAATATGAACGTTCTGATTGATTTGTTTGATCCACTATATTAGCTTCATCGTGTGCAAGACTCTTGAAGATGCAATCTTTTTGCGAACCTCCAAAGTCCAACACCATTGTCCGTGATGACTTCTCATCATTTGCAATACAAATAGTCTGTGACAGGGTTCAATATGACCATCTTTAACATTTTTAGGTAATGAGAAGGCATGTCTTGTATGAGCTCAGTCCAACCTCTACGACCTAATGTTGAACTTATTGATTAAAAAAAAACAATGTGCACTGCAAGCAATAATACATGTTATTGTGTTTGTTGCGGTCTGGCAAGATTCGAGCGAGTCTTTTGAGATTATGCTTCCATTTATTTATTTATTTTTTTCCTGCCTTTCTGACAATGACCACGACAAAGCGTCTGTGCTGATTTCTTCAACGTATAATTCAGCAATTTGGATACGAACATGTTAAAAATTATCATTGATCATGAGCAATATGTGTTTTTGTTATTGTTATGTTTATTATATCAAAAGGCAAATTATAATTTGTTGTAAAAAAATAAGAATAAGAAAAACAATTATTCTATGGTAAACTATTTTGTATTTTTTTTTTTTTTGGTCCCAAATGGTCCGCATCCGTAAGGTATTTGACTTTGGAGGTAACCTTGGATAATATTGAGTAAACTAAACAGAATTCAGAAAACAATCAAGACACTCATCCTATTATGCCAATTTGGGGCTGGGGTACATGATGTAACCTGACTGGTCAATATGGGAGTGTGGGTAGGGGGTGAGTGGAACTCTTTTCGGGGAGACATGGATCAAACAAAAGAGGTTCACAGTCGACGAAAGCAGTTGAACAAGAAAGGACAATTGAAAGGAATTTTTTTCTGAATGATTTTTTAGCATATTCAATCACAAATCGGCTGTCATCTGTATTTTTTTTCTCATTAAAAAAGGCAGCAATGAGCAAAAAAAAAAAAAAAAAATTGCTGCTCGTGTGGGGGCAAGGGTGAAAAAAGAGCAATTGCAGGAAAATGCGAGGCAAATCTAACACATAACCCTCCGGAACAAAACTTGTTTGTTTGTTTTTGACATGCAAATCTTGGCAAGAAATGCATGTCAGCACAACTTACAACCTTGCGACAACCCTTAGCTGAAAAATAAAATACAGGTGTATTAGAGGACAAAATTCAAAATGCCCCTGAGCCAACAAGAACCAACCACTGCTTTTTATGTATTTTGATTTTCAAAAGACACCCAATGAAATCCACAATGGGATCAGCAGTGTGGTGTCACATTGACCAGACCAAAAAAAAAAAAAACTGCTGTGTCTTGCCGGGTCAACATGGCCAAAAATTGAGCCAATGCATCCACTTCCCTCCGTCCGACTCTACAGTTTTTCCCAAAGCCTGAAGACAAAAATAAAAATAAAAAAAGTCAAAAGCTCCAAAGAGGCAATAAAAGTCAGAAAAATAGGTGTGAAAGAGGTAAAAAAGCACCGTAGAAACTTTATCAAAAAAGTGGTTGTTTGGGCTTTTTTGTAGAGGTACAGGAGAGGAGAGCAAGTAAAAGAAATGGGAGGGAAATATTTTTTTTCATGTGGGGAGGGTGGCAGGGGCGTTGACTCCACAGCAAGAACTGCTAAGGGGGGGAAAAATGCTTGGTTGTTTTAGTTGGACAAAAAGAGGGACGCATGATTTTGCTATATGGCAAACAAAAATGGAAAAGGGCTTGACAGAAAAAAAGTAATAATTGTCATTGGATATGCTTTTTGTTGTTGTTGGAGCCATAGGAAGCATATCACAACTGGACTTGTGAAAGCGGAACAGAATGGAAGACATGAATGGAATGGAATGGAATCAACGAAACAGGGCGATTCAGAGAGGGTAAAATGCCATGGCGACTGAGAAACGGGACAACCGTGAAGAGTGGGTGGCGGTGAAAGCAAGAATGAACTCTGTTTTATTTCTCATTCTGTGAGGCGTCAGTTCAGCACGCTTACCTCGTATTGGCGTACCACCTGGGTGGATAATATGAATGCAAATAAGATTAGAAAGAAGCATTAGTACGTGTGCAGATAGAGGTCGGGGGGGGGGGGGGTGTGGGGGGTTGGAAGAAGAAATTTTCAACAATAAATAGACGATACTGGAGGAAATAGAGAGGAGAGACCAAGAGAGAGAGAGAGACAGAGAGAGAGAGAGAGAGAGAGACAGAGAGAGAGAGAGAGAGATAGAGAGAGAGAGAGAATAAGAACGTTCGGTGAAGGATTCAGCATTTGCGAAATCACAGGAACTTTCACACGGAGGAGCTTCTGAAGACCGTCTAGTGAAAAGGGGGGGAAGAAACTAAACTATGGAGGCTTTTGTGTGCTTGCTGAACATGTTACTTCGTGATTTTTGAATTTTTACATTTGAAACAACCCCGAGGATAATAAAAACAAAAAAAATGTGTCATCTAAGTGAAAGCCGCTGTCCCTTGCATGTGTAGGTGAACACTTTCTACGTGAGGGAGGTTTCTCTCTGACTGTAGTTATTATACCCATCGTAGTTGTAAAGCTGAAGTCATCGTCTGTTAGTAAAATGCATGCCATGCATTTCAACAGTTGTTGGAAATATGAGAATTAGTGGAAAGGGGGTGATGTGCGCTTTAGAGCTAAGCACTTACCAAAGGATTCTGTAGATTAAAAAAAACCAAAAACATATAGAGAGAAGAAAGACATAGGCGTAAGAATATGGTCATATTCTTAAAGTTGTCGGTTAACAAGAGGCGTTGTTAATTGCTTTGATCATCATTATCACCATGGCGCGAGGGGTTAGTTACTTCTCTTGAAAATTAAAAGAAAAGAAAAAAGAAAAGAAAACGAAAGAAAAAGACAAAGGTGGTCAAAAACAGACGTTGCCAGACGCTGGCACATTCAAGCTGCAAAACACAAGTTGTTTCCAGGGGGGGGTCAGTACACTGTCAGAAATAGGGGTACTGCAGGTGGTTGATCGGTTTAGTGAATTACCAAAACTAATTCAAAGACATCTTGATCACTTGAGGGGGTCGGGGGGACCCGTAGGAAGTTAACAGGTCTGTAGAGAGTGATGAGTCGTCGATATGTTTAGATAGGAATGCGGCTAACAGGATGTTGAAGGGTTTGTGGCGGGGGCGGGTTGCGTCAGTGTTATATTTTGTATGGAATGTATGTTTAAGTCCAACACTGAATAGGGAAGTATAAAACACAGACGCTCTAACAGTTGTAAAATAAATTCACACCTCCTGTAGTACGATGACATATATGTTTGGGTCTTCAGTAAGCCATTACTGAAGCTGCTGGCACATAATTACCAAATTACGTGCCATTACTTTTTGTTATGCATCGCCATTCGCCTCCTTCTCATAGGATACACTGGGAAGAAGGATTTCCTCCCCGCCACAACCAATCGTAAGCGAGCTCGGTGCCTCCTCCTCAGAGCGTCAGCTGGGAAGAGGGATTTCCTCCCAGCCCATCTACTCTACCCAGCTAATTGTAAGCGAGCTCGGCGGGTCTGGGCCTGAAACCATTTGCAACACTTCAGCGTAGTCAGCCTTGGTGTCTGTAAACATCCAGCCCTTGAAACTTCTAATGTGTCTATGTGTGTGCGTGTGCGTGAAGCACAGTACGCAGGCAATCGCAAGCGAGCTTGGCCGGAAAAAGGTGCACAATACAAAATCTAACTTACAGCATCTCTGTCCAAACATTTTTCGATATACTGTGCCTGAAAAATGTTAGTATGTACCTTAACGTTGTAACTCGAATGTTCATAAGTTGGGGGGTGTCTGTATAGGAAGTTGATATGGTTGTAGAAATTGGGCTAGCATGGGAAGTTAATGACATCCCAAAAGATTCCTCTCATACAAACTGCTAGTGGGAATGCAGCCTAAAAGTCGATACTATACTCTCCGACTGATTGCTGGATACAGAAAATGGAGTCGGAATCAGTGCAGTCTGTATTTTTCGGACTATAAGTCACAGTTTTTGTTGTCACGAGCCCACGAGTTACCACTTTGGTGTGAGACACATTCTGAAATAAGTTTCATGTGGTATATGTACATTTGACTAAAAGAAGGTGCTCTAGGCATCGATTAGTCGATGATGAGTCTGACGTAAGTGACGTAGAAGAGGAAGCACATCTTTAGAGTTGACCAGGTTTTTTAAAAGCGACACACGGAATGAATATTTCACTGGATTTAGTTTTTTTTAGAGTGACACGGATGGTTTATTATTTCTTTAAAGGACAACCGAGGTCTCCGGACAAGTTGTGTCCATAATTTGTAAAATGGCTTCAAATGATTTCTACTGGGCGTATTTTAATAAGATTCCACAGCATATAGCTATATTTTACGTTTTAAGACTCGCACTGAACATTCAGGAAGTCTTGTTTTTGAGTTGGTGACAAGGCCGTACGTGGCGTCAGAAAAGGCGTCCTCACCGTAAAAAAGACGCATTGTAGCGTCTTTCAATCACGTCAATGTATTTTGCTGTACTGTTTTTTTTTAAACCATGTCTTACACCCAAAAGCCGCCAGCAGAGGGAGGCAAACTCCATGGAAGGAATATATCAGCCTGTGGAAACGGGCTGATTAATTCCTCACCGGAGCTGGTCGCCATTTTGTGCCTCTTTGTTTGGTGAGAGATTGTCCCCCAATGTTGCCTCAAAATGGCACGGAATAAATTATTTAATCCATTGCAAACATGTATGCTTTCTTATTCAGAACTATTTGAACCATATTCATAACTGGATGATTAACAAGAAAGCATATTCTCAGAATCTGAAGTCATTGTTTTGATTCTCCAGCAAGGCAAGACGTCTTGGGGTGACGTCACGAAATGTGGGCGGGACTTTCTGAAAATACCCAATTCGCAGGTCAATTTTTTTGCAGATTTTGGACACTAAGTCATTTTTATTGGTGTTTTGCATTTGACGAAAAATATCATACTGCATGTTTTGGGTATTTTAGATGCTATAAAACGTTTTTCTGGTGTCAGTTAAAAAACAAAAAAGTGACGTCGGTTGTCCTTTAAGTTTACATGAAGATACCAGACACGTTCTCGGCTCATTGGTGATGAGCACTGTTCTCCATTTTATTGCCTCTCAAGATGACATGTCTGTTCTTGATGTTGAATTTTATATAATCACCTCCGAAATGTGACTTAAACTCTGATGCGACGTATCTTTTTTTCTTCATTATGCTTTTTACGGCTGGTATGACGTATACTGCGCTGCGACTTATAGTCCGGAAAAATACTGTACTGATGCACCCGTAAAGAGTGACTCATCTGACTCCTGATGTCAATTTTCCAAGGCCAAAAAAGATGTGGCTACGTTTCCAAGGGTGTTAGGTGTGGATGGCATCACAGTGACAAGTTGTCGTACCCCTAAACATTATTTTTCTGAGAGTGTAAATTATGTCAAATTAAAGCAACAACAAAAATAAAACACATAGCTGCTATATAGACCATTATTCGTTCTTCAAATCTGATTTCTAATAAAGGTCCATATATCACACACAAACAAAATAACTTCCTAGAAGACTCAAGAGTATTTCATCAACTCAAAATCAAAAGTGAATGGACTCACAAAAACAAAACAAACTGCACCAAGGCGGCAGAAAGAAAAATCCCAAATCGGTTATAGCCTACGCATGAGGAGAGACAATTTCCAAAAGACTAATGACAACACCAAAAGAAACACACTGGGGTCAACTCAGAATAGAACTGGAAATATCAGAAAATGCCATTAACTACACAAAAAAATAGTCCTAAAATCAAAGTCACATGAAGGGGAACACAGATGACATTGAAAACATTTTTGAAGCAACATACCTGATCGCAGCTGTTTAATGCGCCCGTTGTTGTTGGTGGTATTGACGGGGAGGAAGTCTTTAAACCAAGAGATATCCGGGTCCGGGTTGCCACTGGCGGCACAGAGCATGGTGGCGGTTCGAGTTCGCTCCACTACTTTGAGCTGTGGGCCCATGTCTATGGTGGGGAAACCAGGGGGCAGCTGGTCCTCTGGGAGACACACATGAATTCAATTAAGAACTACAGTTTTAGGGCTCATATATTCAATGCCATTAGCCTTCCATCCATCCATTTTTCGAACGGCTTTACCCTCACAGGGGCCGCGGGGTGTTCTGAAGCATATCCCAGGTGTCTTTGGGCAGTACGTAAGGGACACCCTGAACTGGTTGCCAGCGGATGACAGGTCACACACAGATGAACAACCTTCAAGGCTCATAAGCAGACCCCTTGGACAATTCAAAGTGTTCCATTGACCTTCCATGCATTTTATTTTGGGAATACAGGAGGGTGAGAGATCATGAAAAGTCCACAAAGGAATGCTGGAACAGGAGTCATACCCTGCATCTTTTCAATGTGAGGCCAACATACTAACCACTTGATCACCGAGTTGCCATTCTGTCCCATTCCGAAAACCATAGCAAACGCACAGAATGGTACAACCCAAACTAAAACTCAGAGTTGCTCATCGCATGCTTTTCTAACTGAGTTTCTTTGGAAAAATTATCTAGTTCTTTGTTGGATGCATTTCCCGCACTAATTCCAAGTCTTGCAAGTTTAACATTCCAGCTCGTGTCATTTATTTCCCTACCACCATCCATTTGCGTGATGATTAAGATACAGCTATGTGTTTTCCGTCATCAGACAAAGAAATATCTCCTGAGAGCAGCTTCTCTCAAGTACATTTCACCAGCGTAGATCCCAGAAATGAGACTGCAAAGACAGCCAAATTCCCCCTTTAAAAGCCAAATTTGTTTGTTAATGGCGGGCACTATGGCGACGCCAACTCTCCTATTCAAGTGCTTTTTCATGTTCACTATGAACGGCAGGTGGCTTTTTGCTGCCAGGTGTACCAAGGACACACTTGATTTCCTCAGGTTTTAAGATGGGATTCGGCTTTCAAGTGCAATTCTTCGGCGATTGTTCTGTTAAACAGTGCATCCAACAAAAGTTTATGTTTACTTGCTTCGTTACATTGCTGCCATACGTTTAATCATCACCTTTTTCAGATGCATTTTTGTCACTTTGGAAAAAGACTTCGCAGAGATGCCATCCACGCCTGCTCGCCGCCAAATTACAATCATGGCCGACTTCCAATAATGCTTTTGGGTACTTGGCATAGCGAGCCAGAGCCGTGGATAAATCTCAGAGAAGTAAAAAAAAAAAAACAAACAAGTGACTTCAGAGTGAACCACAAACTTTTCTCCAAGCAACTCGGTTGTCCCTGCCTGAACCACTGCGGATGGAATTTCTCAGGCATGAAGACCTCACGGGACAGTATCAGAGCTGTCCGCTTACTCAGGCAATTACTCGATTCTACAATTCGACAAATAACAATCCGATCAATAGCCTGACGCGAGCCACAAGCTGCATCGCCGCCCGTCCAATTTATAAATTGCAAACAACAAGGTAAATGTCAAGGGGATTCCCAAGCAAAATAATTACACGGTTTCAGTTTACCTGATGGAGTCATATCATTTTACCGTCATTTCCGGACTGCTTTTGTCACACACTTTCAACTCTGTGGCTTATTTTTATAAAGCGGCCTATGTCAAGATTTTTCTAATGCCCTCTAGGGAGCCCCCGAGCATAAAAGATAAGAGTGACACAGGTTGATAAATGCATGTCGAGGAAGACGCGAGCATCTGTCACACTCTTCCATCATGGTGTGGTTTGGAGCCGCCACAAAACTGGACAAAATCTGGCTTCAATGGACCGTTAGGACGGCGAGAACCAAGACAAAGACATGGAAAATATTACTGGCCTCCGCACCCTCCAGCTACTCCCCCCTACCGATCCCCCCTACCGATCCATGCCCACCAAATTCAGCAGTCCATCACTTTCTGTGAAATTTCATGGCTTGAACTTGACAAACTGACTTAGGGAAGTGACCCAGATGAACCGAAATCGCAACAAATATCCAAGACAGACGGGCGACTCTATATTGTCAAGCGTTCTATATTACCCATGTCATTTCATGCGCCAGGGCATTGTATCTAAGATATTTTCCAGGATTTTCCATAAAAGGTAGGGGTGGGAGGGCCTCATTCAATGGTCCGCGTAGTTTCTATTTGTCCTTATTTTTACCCCCAAGCAGGAAACTGATTGGCCTCTATGCTGGCCAATGATGCGCTACAAATGGTGACGGTTACGGCTCCGAAAATGTAATTTAGACCCGCTTTGACCGCAAAATGGTTACATCAGGCTCGGGAACTTGGTGGCACATGCAATGCAGTTCCGTCTCACTCACTTTCCTTACAAAGTAAATTACCACGGCGATGATACATACGGGCCGGGAAATTAAACACATTCGCTGGCGTGCAGCGCGATTAGCCGAGGCGCGCCACCAAAGCCGTGTCAGATTTTTGCCACCCCTGCAAGGCCAAAAAGACACTATAATGAAATCAGATTGCAACCTCACTTGTAGTTGTGGTTAAAACTTGTGAGCCGGTAGTCATCATTTAAAATGTAAATCTTAAAAAAGCTTAATTTTCAAATGTGGTTGTTCATTGAAGCTGAAATTAACAGGGAATGGAACGCCCCCCCCCCCCTCCTCCGCCTTGTAGTTCTAGCTCACTGAGCGCCACAATCTCAAGGACAGTCTTAGACAAGGGCAACTGCTGCTTTTTACGCATCCGTACTGTATATTCAACAATGGCGCCGCACACTCAATGAGATGGAAGGCAGAGAAATGCTGAAGTCACCTCCTATAAAAGTGCTGAGCGCGGGTGCTCGCTATGAAAAGACCCCCAATGACAATTTGCACACATTAGCCACCGGCATCGCTATCGGGCCGTGGGAGTTCCCGGTGCCAAGTGTGAAGGGACATTGGCTCCAAAATTACCTCAGCGAGCAGATTCCTGCCGATGACAGAAGGCCACCGCACATAAACTCAGAGCCATTAGAAAATTAGATTGATTGATCACTCCTGCGCAAACGATGGAGGTGAACTCTCAGTTCTCTGTGGATGATGACGCCAAAATGTTTAAGCATCTCATTTGTGATCGGATGCCGTAGTGAATTTTGTTTAGCATGGTTTTGTTGAGCATAGTAGTGTAAACGTCACAAATATTAGCTTGTCAGAACTAGGCTTTTATTTTATAGCCTCATGCCACTTGGAACACGTTGAAGATTTGGACAGTTGCTCTTTAGCCCGAATTTTTGGAGATTGGTAGAGTTTAATTTAGAATAGTAACAGCAAGAAATTGACATTGGTCTTGTGCTACTGGCTGATATTGGTGGGGAAGGACACACCCGAGCTCTCTCTGGTTGCTAGTGTTCAGCCCCGTGACTCAAACTCGCCTCCATTGAAGCTGTTAGCTTAATGACTCGTGACTTGCTTGGTAATCTAAGATATATTCTTATGCAGTAACTTTTACTACGCACGCATTAGCTGGATTTGTGACACTAAATTGTGCTACACATTGGTTTTAGAATAGGGAGCTGTTTTTGGGATGTTGGGTCTGATTCATAAAGTGTCATGTGACTTCCTGATCCGAAGAGAGACAGCAACGCACACCAGTGCAGATGTTTTTACTTGATTGTGATATTTGTGTACTTCCTTTTCGTTGTATGAGCTGCAAGGCTAGCTGGGGTTTCGTCTCATAATTCTGAATAGGCCAAAATGATGTAAGACTCGACGACTTTGACTTGAACTCCGTGAATCCAACTAATCATTTTCGGAACAAAGCAAATGCTCATCATTTACACTCCATAAAGTGTCAGCCGACAAGGTTAATGCCTCTCAGTAAACCATTAGCACATACTAGTTTTATTTTCATCTGATAATTATACATTTACTCACCTATTCAGAACATTTCAATATTTATCTTCCACCGTTAGAGTACGACACTCCTACAAGTAGTGTCGTACAAATATAAACACACATCATTCAAAATATTTGAATGTACACATTCATTGAATAGTTGAGTCCTTCTTGATCTATCTGCAGCCTTTGACACCATTTCTCACCCCATCCTGCTCAACCGACTTTCCACTCTAGGCGTAACACACACCACACTTAGTTGGTTTCACTCCTACCTCACTGGCCGCTCACAGTTTATCCAAATTAACTCATTCACTTCATGGTCCTCTCCTGTGTCTTCTGGTGTGCCCCAATGGTCTGTTCTGGGGACCCTTCTCTTTATTGCATACATTTTTCCCCTTGGTGATATCTTCCACAATTTTGACATTCACTTTCACTGCTTCGCGGATGACACCCAACTCTACCTCTCCAGTAAACCCAACGCCTCTCTTCCACCTGCATCCCTTACACTTTGCCTCTCAGAAATTAAATCCTGGTTTTATCATAACTTTCTCAAACTAAACAGTAGAAAAACTGAACTTCTCCTGGTCGGTACAAAATCCACCCTTCACATAGCAGTTTGTCCAGTTTGTCTCTCACCATTGACAGTTTTACTGTGTCCCCCGCCCTTCAGGTCAAGAGCCTGGGTGTCATCCTCGATAGCACACTATCTTTTCACTCCCATATAAATAGCATAACTCGGTCTGCATATTTCCACCTCCGTAATATCAATCGTCTCCGTCCCTCTCTCACCCCTCACACCGCTGCTATCCTTATCCACAGTCTCGTCACCTCCCGGATCGATTATTGTAACTCAATACTTTTCAGGGTCAATCAAAAATTTCTCCATAAGCTCCAACTATTCCAAAATTCCTCAGCCCGGATCATCACTAAAACCCCTCCTTTCACCACATCACTCCTGCCCTCCAGCTGCTCCGATGGCTCCCTGTTAAACTTCGTATTGATTTCAAGACACTTCGGTTTACATTTAAAGCCATGCATAACCTTGCCCCCCCCCCCCCCCATCTGTCCGACCTACTTCAAATCTCCATTCCCTCTCGGGCCCTCAGATCCTCTTCCTCCCTCCACCTCTGTATGCCCGCTGCCCGTCTCACCACGATGGGGTGCAGAGCTTTCAGTCGCTCCGCTCCCAAACTCTGGAACTTCCACCCAAAATCCGTAACATTGACTCCCTTCCTACTTTCTAATCTCACCTGAAAACCCACCTGTTTAAACTTGATTTCATGGTCTAGTTTAATCTGCTGTTTGATTATTTATTGTTTTATTTATGATTTTATTGTTTGATGTATTGTTTTTATTGTAAAGTGTTCTTGGGTGTTCAGAAAGGCGCTTGTAAATTAAATGTATTATTATCTCATCTCATTTTCCGTACCGCTTATTCCTCATTAGGGTCGCGGGGGTTGCTGGAGCCTATCTCAGCTGTCTTCGGGCACGAGGCGGGGGACACCCTGAATTGGTTGCCAGCCAATCGCAGGGCACACAAAGACATACAACAGTCACTCTCACACTCACACCTAGGGACAATTTGGAGTGGTCAATCTGCCTGCCATGCATGTTTTTGGAGTGTGGGAGGAAACCGGAGGACCCGGAGAACACCCACACGGGTCCGGGGAGAACATGCAAACTCCACACAGGGAGGCCGGACCGGGACGCGAACCGGCGACCTCTGCACTGTGAAGCCGGTGTGCTAACCACTCGACTACCGGGCCGCCTTGTATTATTATTATTATTATTATTATTATTATTATTATTATTATTATTATTGTGTGAGATCACTGCATTTTCAGTTTTCATAACCTCTCCCTCCTTCTACATCAAACTGTGAAAAGCCGACCCCCGACGGTCAATTTCGTTTGGCAGCCGCTTCATCAGAATTGGATTGTGTTTGACCCTCTTTCTTTCCGATAGTGGAACAAGACGTTTCAGACCGTGCTGGAGGTTATTCTTTATACGGAATCCATGCATGCTTTTTGAAAAGAGATATTTGTTGGAAGTATACAAGTGGACACTAGCACCCCCTCACTCCCTCCTCCATGATTCCATATAAAGGCTGTCACAGGTCACTTGCTGGAGAAAAGCGTGGGCATTGTTTGTCAAGTCTTTGCCGCAAAAATGCAGGATTATGGATTCAGACATCCTTACACTGCTGTCTACATGGATCTGCCCTCAAGGTTATTTTTGCCCAGTTTTGGTATCAATCTGATTCTCCCTGTCCCTCCCCTGAAATGATTTCAGCCGGCGCAAGAAGTGGGCCAGAAAATATTACCCGCTGAGTGTTACAGCAGAGAGGAAACCCCCATCCCTTCTACGTCGAAGCGTATCACTTCAAGTTGATGGACGCTGATCAAAGCGGTTTCCACGCTCAAAAATACAAAAGATAAGGAAGTGTAGGCGTGATGGGGGTGGGGGATGTTGGCGTGCTAATCAAGTGAATCATAGCACAGTGCTAACAAGGGCATCACTTGGAATTGGCTCATTTCATGGCTTGCAAATTCATTAGCTGACCTAGAATGAAACAGGAATGCCGGTTTCCGACACTGAGTCGACAGAAGAGCTTATCGTTGTTGGCCCTCCCTCACAGAGCAGCTTTGTCAAAAGCTAGTCTTTCATTGGATGATGTTTTCTTGGGACACCCAAAAATTGAGAGTGATCAAGACAGAGAGAAAGAGAGAAAGAAAGAGAGAGAGAGAGGCAGAGAGAGAGAGAGAGAGAGAGAGAGGGAGAATGAGAGATACCCTCAGAGAGAGTAAAATAGAGCGAGAGAGCAAGAGAGAGAAAGAGAGAGACAGAAAGAGAGAGAGAGAGCGAGAGAGAGACCCTCAGAGAGAGTAAAAGAGAGCGAGAGAGAGAGCAAGAGAGTGAGAAAGAGAGAAACAGAGAGTGAGAGAGGCAGAGAGAGATACCCTCAGAGAGTAAAAGAGAGCGAGAGAGAGAGCAAGAGAGAGGGAAAGAGAGAGAGAGGGAGAGAGAGACCCTCAGAGAGAGTAAAAGCAAGCGAGAGAGCAAGAGAGCGTGCAAGAGAGTGAGAAAGAGAGAGAGAAACAGAGAGTGAGAGAGGGAGAGAGAGATACCCTCAGAGACAGTAAAAGAGAGAGAGAGAGAGAGAGAGAGAGAGAGAGAGAGAGAGAGAGAGAGAGAGAGAGAGAGAGAGAGAGAGCAAGACAGAGAGAAAGAGAGAGAGAAAGAGAGAGAGTTAGAGAGAGAGACCGCTAGCTACTTAGCTGGCTAAATATGACGCTCAGAGAGAGCAAAATAGAGCGATAGAAAGAGAGAGCGAGAGAGACACCCAGAGAGAGTTAAAGAGAGAGATGCTCAGAGAGAGAGAGAGAGAGAGAGAGAGAGAGAGAGAGAGACAGAGAGAGAGAGAGATTGATGCTCAGAGAGAGAGAGAGACAGACAGAGAGACAGAGCGTGAGCGAGGGAGAGAGAGAGACCCTCAGAGAAAGTAAAATAGAGCGAGAGAGAGAGCAAGAGAGTGAGAAAGAGAGAGAAACCATCAGAGAGAGTAAAAGAGAGCGTGAGAGAGAGCAAGAGAGTGAGAAAGAGAGAGAAACCCTCAGAGAGAGTAAAAGAGTGCAAGAGAGAGCAAGAGAGAGAGAAAGAGAGAAAGAGAGAAAGAGAAAGAGAGAGAGAGAGAGAGAGAGAGAGAGAGAGATAGAGGGAGAGAAAGAAAGAGAGAGAGAGAGAGAGAGAGAGAGAGAGAGAGAGAGAGAGAGAGAGAGAGAGAGAGAGACAGAGAGAGACAGAGCGTGAGCGAGGGAGAGAGAGAGAGACCCTCAGAGAAAGTAAAATAGAGCGAGAGAGAGAGCAAGAGAGTGAGAAAGAGAGAGAAACCCTCAGAGAGAGTAAAAGAGAACGTGAGAGAGAGCAAGAGCGTGAGAAAGAGAGAGAGAAACCCTCAGAGAGAGTAAAAGAGAGCGAGAGAGAGCAAGAGAGAGAGAAAGAGAGAAAGAGAAAGAGAAAGAGAGAGAGAGAGAGAGAGAGAGAGAGAGAGAGAGAGAGACAGAGTGAGAGAGAGAAAGAGAGGGAGATAGAGAGAGAGAGAGAGAGAGAGAGAGAGAGAGAGAGAGAGAGAGAGAGAGAGAGAGAGAGAGAGAGAGAGAGAGAGAGACAGAGAGAGACAGAGAGAGACAGAGAGAGAAAGCGAAAATGATTCTTTTAGCCATGCCTATCTTAATTGCCAAGTGGGCCAGCGACCGACAAGGAAAATAAATATATAAATAACCATCCGCCCCAAAAATAGAAGTATCGCCAGCTCCCAAGTTGAAAGGCCTCACGTAACCCCATTTTCCATTAGGACTATTTCTTGCACACATGAACGATGGGTCCCTAAGAAACCTTCTTAGCACGATCAAATATTAAAATATCCATGGGCAGGAGGTTTTTCCTTCACTTAACTTGGATAGAGATGATTGCCTCCAGATGTATGGAGTTGGAGTTTGTCTGCCCCGATTGATGCGTGGCCCCAAAAGATGGCGACAAGAATTTAAAGGCAATGTATGTTGCACAGTGTAGCCTTAAAGGACAACCGACGTCTCCGGACAAGTTGTGTCCATAATTTGTAAAATGGCTTCAAATAACTTCTACTGGGCGTATTTTCATAAGATTCCACCGCATATAGCTATATTTTACGTTTTAAGACTCGCGCTGAACATTCAGGAAGTCTTGTATTTGAGTTGGTGACGAGTCCGTACGTGACGTCAGAAAAGGACCGCCTCCTGACCGTAAAAAAGACGCGTTGCAGCGTCTTTCCATCACATCAATGTATTTTGCTGTACTGTTTTTTTTTAAACCTTGTGTTACACCCAAAAGCCGCCAGCAGAGGGAGTCTTAGCTCCATGGAAGGAATTTATCAGCCTGTGGAAACGGGCTGATTGATTCCTCACAGGAGCTGGTCGACATTTTTCTGCCTCTTTTGTGGGACGTTACATTGCAGTCCAGATGCCTCAAAATGACACGGAAGGACTTCTTTAATCGATGGCAAACATGTATGCTTTCCTCTTCAGAACTATTTGAATCATATTCATAACTGGATATGTAACAAGAAAGCATATTCTCCGAATCTGAAGCCATTGTTTGGATTCTCCAGCAATGCAAGACGTCTTGGCGTGACGTCACAAACTGGGGGTGGGACTTTCTGAAAATGCCAAATTCGCAGCTCAATTTTTTTGTAGATTTTGGACACTTTAAGTCATTTTTATTGGTGTTTTGCATTTGAATAAAAATATCATACTGTGTGTTTTGGGTATTTTAAATGCTATAAAACGTTTTTCTGATGTCAGTTAAAAAACAAAAAAGTTACGTTGGTTGCCCTTTAATTCTGTCTGTTGGGCTCATGCATTTCAAAAGAAATAAATCACTCAAAATTCCTATATTTTATTTATTGACTATTTTATGGACCAATCAGGATAACTTGTAACATGAGAAAAAGTCTGTTGTCATAAACGCTGTGCCTGAAACGGTAAAAAAAGTCAAGAGGAAAAAAACGGTATATCTTTATTATAAATAAAAGTAAGAAAATAAATGAATAGCAAATAAATAAAAAATAACAAGTAATTAATTAAATAAATAAATAAATAAATAAATAAATAAATAAATACAATGAAAATCCTGAGATGATACAGTAAAAAAATACTGTATTTTCCAGTGTATAAGGCGCACCCAAAACCCTTCATTTTCTTCAAAAGATGACCCTGCGTCTTACACGCAGGTGCACCTTATATGTGAAGTATTATTGAGCTACAACAGGTCTCGCAACTACTGTCAGCAGCCACAGACTCCATTTTCCCCCGTAGAACAAGTTTTCAAACAAGAAAATGAAAATATGAATGCCAATTTCAGTCAAGAGCAAACAATTCTGGAGTATCATGTGCATTTTGTTCAATATGTTACGTGCATATTTTGGTCAGCCATGGTGGAAAAAAATAAATTAAATACATTTTTATACTAATTGAATGTATCAATAAACAATGAAAGAATTTTTGTGTTTTATTTGTATCTAATTTAAACTTTTGTAACGCTCACATTATTTTAACACGCACCACAGAGTCGCAAGTATGAAAATTTCCTGATTTATGATTTCTGAAATTTAACATGTATGTGTAGTAGAAACAGTCATGGCTTAATGCGAGCTATGTGTTTGAGAAAACAGGCCTTTCCATTTGTGAATAAATTCAAGTGATCACCGTAATTTCACTTCCCATACTTTTGCTGGCGCGCCGTCAGACTTTCTTTGCTCCATAAAGGTCAGTATAAACACCCCTATTCTTTCTTTCATTCTTTCGGCATTGTCACACAATGTGGCCCACACATTAAGGGGAACATCTACGTTGACGGTAGAAACTCTCCAAGTTATCCCTTTTGTCCCAAAAAAAAGTAAATCAGATCTGTTCAGGAAATACCAAAAATAGCTTTTAGAGAGCCCGAATCCAGCCCAGTAATAGCACTTAGACCTGCTCCTCCGAACACTCGATTACAGCAAATTTGGAATTAGCTGGCTGAGTCAACATTGGCACATTGGTAGCAATATTCATTTGCAACTTTTATACCTGTAGACTCAAAGCACGATGGATAACTCGGGCCAACGTCTTTGTCCGACGTTTTTGGAACAGATTGAATGGCTTATTCTCCACCCCCCTTTCCACCCACTACCGACTACTCCATCTGCGCGGTACAAGGTTGGATTGCCGACACACCGCGTGTGCTTTATTAGAGCATAGCGCTGAGCATTTTGTTTCCTCTTATTGGATTACTTAAGCGGCATCTTCCCAGAGCTGCTCCCCTCAGGGGTCCTATTTGGGCTGCAGAAGATCTTTAATCTGATTCCCGACTGGACAACATGTGTAACCAAACAGCGCTGGCTTATATCTGTACCTCCAGGCGTTATTTAGTCACCGCTTCTGCTTCTTCGGGCTTGGCAGCGACGTGACAACCGTGCTGAATTTGTGATGCGTCTGAAAACCTGGCTGAGCTAAAAGCAACTTGGGCTGGAAAAGCAAACAAATCAATCGGAGATACAGAGAACAATTAGTGTGGGATGTTGGATCCCGATTGCAGTCGTACTTTTTTTTTTGGGGGGGGGGTACTTGATTTCTGCAGTAGGTTTCTTGCTTTTTTTCTTTTTGGGAAAATCCTTCATTTGATTCGAGGTATTCATCGTCGTTTTCATCAATATATCGTATTTGTCAAGTCGAATGAAAGCTGAAAAAAAGGTGACTCAGTCTGGTGCCGTGAAATCAACCAAAATTCTCCAATGATGGTTTGATGTTCTTGTTTCTTTCACGAGGATGTCGCCCAATACCACAATCCACAGATTTAAATGAGCCTTGGAAGCTTGTGTATATTCATTTAAAACAATTGAAACAGGCACATTTAGGATTATATACGATTATTGTATTTTTTACAATACTGTACCATTTTCTTAAATAACAAATGCAGTTTTGGTTTGCCTTTTTTTCTCCACACAAGTAAAATTAGGAAATTTCCTTTAGAATCTCTATTTATTAATGCATTAATTAATTAATAGCATTAATTAATTAATAGTTACTTTTTAAAGAAATTAATTAATTCCTGTCCTCGGTTATTCACATATTTATTTGCTTGTTCATTTAGTTATGTATGTATGTATGTATGTATGTATGTATGTATGTATGTATGTATGTATGTATGTATGTATGTATGTATGTATGTATGTATGTATGTATGTATGCGTGTATGTGTGTGTGTGTGTGTGTGTGTGTGTGTGTGTGTGTGTGTGTGTGTGTGTGTCCGTGTGTATGTGTGTTTGTGTGTGCGTGTGTGTATGTATGTATGTATGTATGTATGTATGTATGTATGTATGTATGTGTATATGCAAGCATGCATCCATGCATGTATTCATTCATTCATTTATTCATTCATTCATTCGTTTATTCATTTATTGAAATATGTCACTCATAAGACAAGCGGCATGAACAATAATGTGACGAGAGCCGGCTTGATGATCTGAAACGCCATTTGTGGGTTTGGCAGATTTTTTTTTCTCTCCCAGGAGCAAAGAAGTGTGACATCAATCTCGCCCGCGGCTGCTTGGTTTTAAATCAATCGCCGGAGCTGACAGATTCTGATTGGAAGGCCTGGATTTACCACATAATATTCAAAGAGAGGGTTTGTTTTTTTGTTGTTGTTGTTGTTGTTTTTCGCCACAATTTGGCTCAGCAAGCAGTTCAGTATCTGCGGGAACAACAGGTCTCCGTCTTTTTAATTACAGTCATGATTAACTTGTCCATTGTGGACGGAGGACTGAGATGAGGGTAGGCGAAGATGGTTGTGGTAATTAACAAGCAAACATTTTCTTTTTTAGGGATGTTTATTCAAAAGTAATACATCTTTATTTCGATAATAATTACCTTTCTAGATTATTTTCATTTCCTCTTCTGCATCTTTAAATTAGTTTTTCCTTTGGATTTTTTAAATTAAAAATATATTTCCCCCTTTGCATTCATAGGTTAGTCTTTGATTGAGTTTTGAAAATGAATATAGATTTTTTCCATTTTTTATTTTTTTTTATTTTTTATTTATTACTTTTATTTATTTATTTTTTTATTTTGTACTTGTTCCTTTGAGAATATTTTAATTTGTTTCAGTAAATATTTCTTGGGGGGCTTTTTCCAGTTGACTTTATTTCAATTCTCCATTCTTCAATTTCTGTTCACCATGACACATTTTTGTATTTATTGATTGACTTATTTATGTATTTATTTATTTACTCATTTTTTATTGATCTGTTTATTTGTTTGTTTGTTTGTTTGTTTACTGGTTATTTGTTTATGTATGTGTGTATTTATCTATTTATGTATGTATTCATTTATGCATTATTTATTTATTTGTTTGTTTATTTACTTATGTATGTTTATTTATTTAATATTTATGTATTGGTATTATTATTATTAGTCTTTTTCAATTATCTATCGTTCTTACTTATTTTGTTTCCCTGCCCCACCCGACAACAACGCCATGACGCATTTGCTCGTGAAGCAAGCATCTTGGGTGAGCTGCCACGGGAGCACGTTCCATGACAAAGGTGCTCAATCTTGTGAAGTCAAACGAGATTGCCTTTTGCTCTCTATTCCCGCTTGGTAAATACTGACAAAAGAGTGCTCATTGTCTCGGAATAATCGCCGCTCATGTCGCCGTCGCGTCTATTGTATGCAGAATGATGTACCTCCAAGCTTTTTTTCCCTTTCTTTCTGTGGATGTCGTCATCGTTACAACCCCCCGGCACCCGCCCCCTCCGATACTTCCCCCCACAACCTCACCCATTGCCGGCAAAATGGAATTGATGCTTTCTGTTTTTTTTCCGTCACAGGAGAGCGCCTTCTCATTTTCCGCTCTCGCTGCCGACTTGTACACAGCAAGGCAAGTTTGTTGCTATTTGTGTGTGCGTGCGCGAGCGACTGTGTGTGTATGCGGGGAGGAAATGGTTGTTGACAGCATAATAGGGGTATGAGGATGCAATATAAATCCTTAATCATGCCTGAATCATGAACTCCAACAACCCGGTGTGCACATCATTTCGCCGGAAACACAGCAGGCGAAGAACCGGATGCTTCCTTTCATTTGTTTGAAAATATATTCTATTACTTCTCATTATGTTTTTTTTTTTAGATTCTTGTTCTGCTCCTAGTTGGAGTTCTTTTTTAAAAGTGCAAAGTTTCTGTATTTTCAATTTATTGAGCACATGCGCATGCTAACAGTGAAGAGATGATGGCTTCAATTTCTGACTGCGACCTTCTTGTGTGGATTGTGCAATCCAGATTCCGATTGGATTGCAGCATCACAGAGGGGGCCGGTTGTTGTCGGTAGCTCAAGCCGCGTAATATGTATTTTCTATATAGATGCTAACGTGCAGGGAAGCAACAAAACCGAAACGGATTCCATCCATCTGTGATGGGCAAATGGAAATGCCAATCAAGATGTTAATCCGAGTCGATGTTGAAGCCGAGAAGAGTGACTACGCCATGTTATTTCTGCATATGTGAAATGTGCAAAATATTGTACAATGTGGTCAGGCCACTTCTCTCCTAATCAGCCTTTTGTAGGCTCGTTGAGGAGATAAGGCGACTGGTGATGAACGAGAGGCGGGAAGAGTGTCGCAGACCCGGCCTGCTCTCTATAGGAGCTCTTTTGACGTCTTGTGTAATTGCGGTACAAAATGGACTTCAAGGCACTGAGGCGGACGCTCTCCAAAGCCACCTGTGCCATTACGGACAAGTTTGGGATACAAAGCAAAATGGACAACCATTTATTTTTGCACGGGTGGGACCACAGGACGTTATTTCATGAGAATTAGCATCTCTTCCTCAATAATCGTCTAAGTCAGGTGTTGTCAACCCAAAATATATGACCAAAATCACAAAAAAACAAACAAAAAATAAATAAATAAACATTTTATATAAGCCTTATAATCACTCAATCTATGGGTCCCCTGACCATTATCCCCATAAATCACCCTTTCAGACTTGGTAGGGGGCATTTTTATCATTTCTGTACATAAAAGCAGAAGTTTCGGCTGGCTTCACTTGGTCAAGTCATAGCACGGCTAATTTGAAAGCCTTAAAAAACAGCCGCCGGTGAAAAAACAGACGTCTATTTGCATAATTTAACTGGCATCTTAATTATTGTGTCAGGGTGTATGCAAATGACTTCAAACCCAGAAGAAACTTCATTCGACTCAACAGCTAAAGGACTTAGCATATTGGGCAAAAAAAATGACAGTGATTTTAAAACTGGATATTCTGGGACAAACGGATAGAGATATATCTCCAAGTACTTCCAACCACGTTTTATCCATTGAATTGAGGCATTCTGGCGGTTAGTTGGACTAAAGAAGCTCAGAGAAGTAAGATAGGGCAAAACCAAAGAAACAGAATGATGACACGAAATCTAAAATGTAAGAGGAGCAAGTCAACAATTTGAGCTACAGTATGCGTTTGTTCCTACAAACTCAGATTAGGAGGCGTGCAGCATCATTGAGGATCAACTGAAAATGCTTGAGGGAGTACTTGCTATCTCGACAAAATAAAGCACACTAGATAGGCTTGATTTGTGGACAAAGGGCCTTTTTCTTTAGCTATGTACGGTAAAAATAAAAGACAAAATAAAATAAACCATATTTATTTATTACAAAACTGCTCCAGTTTAAAAATTAATGTCCATTTTAAAACATGTGAGACTTGTGTCTTTCGATATGGTGCCCAGAGGTCCGACGACGGCAAAGAGGGATCGACCAGGGGTTAACCAACATGCTCACTTCTGTTTTCTCTTTATTTAAATTTATTTCTGCATCATTCTGGGGCCTTGATTTTCTCCAGGCAGGACAAACGTGACCTCAGTAATAAAAGACTGCCACGCATAGAGCAGTGCAAAGGAAATATCACACTTTCTGCCGGTGCATCAAAGATTATGACAATGGGGAACGTCTGGACTCGAACAACCAAGGCAACCATAATACAGCCAAATTGAATGTCAACCGCTATCAAATGACAATAATCAACCTCTCCTTTCTCATGAGCACCTTGAAACTGTAACTGATGCCTTTGTCACATCTTGGCCTGATTACTGTAATGCACTTTACTTTGGAGTCAACCAATCCTTCATGAAGCGTCTCCAGCTGGTCCAGAACACTGCTGCTTGCCTCTTGACTGGTATTCGTAAGAGGGACCATATAACTCCTACTATGGCATCCCTTCACTGGCTGCCTATACATTTTAGAGTTCTTTTCAAGATCTTATTATTTTGCTTTAAATCTTGCAATGGTCTTGCGCCTCCACCCCTACCAACCTTCCCGAGGTCTGAGGTCTGCTGACCAGACATAATTAAATTTGCCAAAAACTAAACGGAGGCTCAGAGGGAATGGAGACTTTTCCGTTGCTGGTCCCACTCGCTGGAATGACCTGCCACTGAACATTCAGCAAGCCCCCTCGCTGCCCATCTTTAAAACTCACTTGCACTCTTTGGCATTTGACTTATGATACAGACTTGATCTTAGTTTTATTCCCTGGTGCTTTTTACTAACTGTGTGACTGCTTTATTTCCTGTATATCGTAGTTTTTAAGTTAAGCGCTTTATTACAGCTTCAGCTATTGTTAAAGCGCTATATAAATCAATGTGTATTGTATGGTATTGTATTGTTAACTGCGAGCGTCAAAGTACGTGCTCTTAATATGAAAACTGCTAAAATAAATGACATATGTCCTTGACCAAGTGGAGACATACCACGCAAAACAGTGAGCCGGGTGGTTGCGCTGGTCTCCCCGACGCTGTTGGAGGCGACACATTCGTATATGGCCTCGTCACGCGGCGTGCGCAACGGCTGGATGCGCAGCACTGAGCCGGATCCGTCGTCAAACTCGATCACCTGCAGGTGCGAGAGACACGGTGTGTTAAAGGAGAATTGGGGCGGAGAGGGAGGTTACAAACAACACGAAACCACCGTACACACAGGTAACACACAGCCCGGACATGTGATGGCGACACGGCTTCTCCGAGTTATATACCGAGAGTATTCATAAGTACGGTACGGCACAGGATCACACAGAAAATATCGAGTAATTCTACTAAGTGCTTGTCTAGCTTTAAGAATGGGCACATTTGAACATAGAATTTCGAGGGTGAAACTTGTCAAATTCAATGTGTCCCACATTCTTAAAGCTAACACTGGACACCCTGAAACGACGCGTGTCAATGGGACAAAGTAGGAGAAGGGCCATGCCGAAAAGTGCAAAACGAAAACGCCGTAATGCGACTGGGAAAGTCACTGAACCATCAGACAAAAGTAATATTTCACGGTTGAATCTGATTAAGATGGAATTTAAAAACATTAATGAATTTGTCATAAAATACCATTTATAATAACACCAACAATAATAATAATAATAATAATAATAATAATAATAATGTTTATGAATCTCTTTCGTATGTATTACATAAAATATAATAATAATAATAATAATAATAATAATAATAATAATAATAATAAGAAGAAGAATAAGAATAAGAATAATAAAGTATGTGATTGTGTTTCTTATGTATTATATTAGAAAATATAATAATAATAACAGTAATAAGTATAATAATAATAATAATAACATTGATTATTATTATTATTATTGGATTGGATTGGATTAGATTTGCCTTTATTAGTCTCACAGTGGAGAAATTTACATTTCACAGCAGCAAAGGGTTGCAAGGAATGAAAGTAGAAAAACAACATACATGAGCTAACAAGCTAGTATTGTTATTATTAATCACACACAAGGATCATAAAACCATGTTTAGAAGATACTGTACACCCGGCCAAAAAAACCACCCCCCAAAATCAACAATTGTTTTTTATGTCTCTGTATAATACAGTGATTTACTTCTCCCATTTATTTGAATCTGTTATTATCATCCAGTCACATTTGTTGAAGTGCATGCATCTGGCTTTCCTCTATAATCTAGAGTCAACGTCATTTTTTTTTTGCCGTGGTGCTGAAACCACATGAAGAAGTCAAGAATAACTGTTGATTTAACTATAGTTTATGTTACTACTATTAAAGGACAACCGACGTCTCCGGACAAGTTGTGTCCATAATTTGTAAAATGGCTTCAAATGACTTCTACTGAGCGTATTTTACAAAGATTCCAGCGCATATCAGAATCAGAATCAGAATCAGAATCATCTTTATTGCCAAGTATGTAGAACACACAAGGAATTTGTTTCCGGTAGAACACGCTGCACTAGTATCGTCGTCAAAAAAAACTGCGAGCTATATTTTACGTTTTTAGACTCACGCTGAATATTCTGGAAGTCTTGTTTTTGAGTTGGTGACGAGTCCTCACCTTACGTCACTGAAGGAACGCCCCTGTCCGAAAAAAGGACACATTGTAGCAGTCCTTCCATAACGTCAATGCATTTTGCTGTACTTGTTTGGTCTGAAAACTTCGTGTTGCACCAAAAAGAGGCAGAAGAGGGCGACAAAGCTCAGTGTAAGGAATTAATCAGTGTGGAAACGGGCTGATTAATTCCTTACACGGAGCTCTGTCGCCATTTTCTGCCTCTTTTTTGGTGAGACATCCCCCCCCCCCTATTGCCTCAAAATGGCACGGAATAAATTATTTAATCGATTGCAAACATGTATGCTTTCTTCTTCAGAATTATTTGAACCATATTCATAACTGGATGATTAACAAGAAAGCATATTCTCCGAATCTGAAGTCATTGTTTTGATTCTCCAGCAAGGCAAGACGTCTTGGGGTGACTTCACGAACAAGGGGGCGGGACCTTCTGTACTGGCCACTTCCGGGTTTTTTTTTTTTTTTTTGCAGCTTTTGGACACTTTAAGTCATTTTTATTGGTGTTTTGCATTTGACTAAAAATATCATACTGTGTGTTTTGGGTATTTTAGATGCGATAAAACGTTTTTCTGATGTCAGGAAACAAAAAAAGTGATGTTGGTTGTCCTTTAAGGGCCTGCTCACAAGAAAATGCTTCGGCATCTCTCTCTTATTTATTACCGTATTTTCAAGACCAAAGGGCGCACCGTGTGAAAAGACGCAGTCTCATTTATGTATGCCATTTCTGTATTTAACTTACACATTGAGCGCACCGGCTGATAGGGCGCAAGTTTTATATACCGGTACATATCCTCTACTGCCATACGTACGTCCACCTCACAACAACACACAGGTCTCTTTTTTTGGTGCGACATTTCCACCCCCTATTGCCTCAAAATGGCACGGAATACATTCTTTAATCGATTGCAAACATGTATGCTTTGCTCTTCAGATCTATTTGAACCATATTCATAACTGGATGATTAACAAGAAAGCATATTCTCCGAATCTGAAGCCATGGTTTTGATTCTCCAGCAAGGCAAGACGTCTTGGCGTGACGTCACGAACAAGGGGGCGGGACCTTCTGAAACTGAAACTTTCTCAGATCATTTTGAAGTAGTTTTGGGAGACTTTAAGTCATTTATATTGGTTTTCACTTTACTAAAAATATCAGCCTGCATGTTTTGGGTATTTTAGATGCTGTAAAACTTTTTTCTGATGTCAGTTAGGAAACCAAAAAATGGTGTCGGTTGTCCTTTAAGAGAAAGAAACATTCTGGGAGACATTTTAGTAAGGATATCGGAAGCTGACTTTCAAATAATATGGTAGCCCAGATCTGGCCAATAGACAGTGCGTGCTACATGCTCAATACATGCTCAATACTCTGAATGGGGATTTCAAGTTGTTCGCTTTTCCACTCGTTTGGTCAGGCTTCTCCATTTGGACCACTCCTGTTTCAAAGTAAGTGCCAGCAGAGGTTTGCTTTAGATTTCCTTAATTTGAACATACACGTCAGTAGCACGTGATTAAAACGTACTGCAGAAGTAACAGGCCACTTGATGATTTATTTAATAATCTGTCGAAACAGATAAGACACGAACGACGATGTCACGAACTGTTTTGCATTTTATTGTACAGTGCGGACGTGGAAGGCTGTCATAACTCACTAAATGCTGAAACGTATGAGCTCGGAAACACAACACTTGTTGGCAAAGTGACACCACAACAACAGACGCCACTTTGGAGGCCAAAACAGCACAGTTGAGTGGGGCAGCTTTGTAAAGTGGTGATCAGAAACTATGGCAAGGCTGTCGGCATCAACGTGTACCGTTGTGTCAATCTCATCACCTGCCTTTGACAGTACTTGCTAGCACTGCTAGCTGCTGAATGCTAGCAACAGACGCAATGGAATACCATTAAGGCCCAATCCCAATACCCGCGGTCGTGCCTTTGTGCCCCTCAATTGGGCCTTAATTCTCGTCACATTTTTTTTACTTTATCTTTATTAATCCTTTTCCGCGTGGCCCTAAAACCGTTTGTCAGACAGAAACAAAGCACAGACAGTCAATGGCTGCCTGAGCAGCTATTCCAGGCATGGGCAAACTACGGCCCGCCGAACTTGCCCAAATTATAGTACAAACAGTGTCTAAAACTCATGACAAAAAGCTAACGAACAATAGGGCAGATAACTGAAAAGTTGCCTGCCCCATTTTTCCCAATTTGAAGCAAAATGAGACCAATCCCATTAAGAAACATTGTCACAAAGTATAAAGTTTTTTTTAAATCAAGAATGCACCAACTACAAATGCTACCTTGCTTAATTTACGGTAAATGTGCATGGCCGTAAATTTTGCTACGGTAGTCGATTGTCATTGTGGTGCACAATGCAACGTTTGCATTGATTCCTACGAGCCACTAAGCCCCTTTCATAAGTCTCACGTACACTTTACAGTCACGGTTTAATGTAAATTTACGTTTTGTAGCGTCACATATGTTGTTAGCTTCTTTTGAATCTTTCTTCTAGTTTGAGGTTCTGTGCATCTATTTTGGAAAATGACATGCAATTGCACGACTTTGTAACGCTTGCGAAAGTCCGGAAGAAAGAAGCAGGCTTCTGATTGGCTGCCGAGCCGAGTATGCAAATTTCAACTGCAGGTCCTCTATGTTTGTGTGCTCGGCGACGGTACACGTGTATTGTTAGCGCGTGAAGGCGAGAGCGTCAGTGAGGAGTTTGTTGAGCGCGTGGTCAGGACAAACCATCTATGATTTGGCGGAATTTAACACAAGTAGGTATTATTGAGCTTGAATATTTCGTTTTGTAATAATATGTTTTGAATGTTGAAAGTGATTCCATTTTTCAATAAATGTTGATTTCTTTGCCCCTTCGATGGAAACTTAAAAACAGACGCAATCTTGATAAATCACAGTGCATATGTTATTTTAATCTATTTCCATTTCCTCCTCCAAGTATCTGCGAAATAGTCTGTAAATGCCATATCTTGCATATTCCTTGAGACAAATTTATTAACTGATCAGGGATATTTTTCACATTTGAAAGACAGTTAATAAATTGGGTTGTAGTGTTTTTACTGTGCTATGAGGTTTGTACATACTACATTTAAAGGACAACCGGCACCATTTTTTGTTTTTGTTTCCCACTGACATCTGAAAAACGTTTTATAGCATCTAAAATACCCAAATCAGGCAGGCTGATATTTTTAGTTAAATGAAAAACACCAATAAAAATGACTTCAAAATGAATCCGGAAATGGTCAGTTTCAGAAGGTCCCGCCCCTCTGTTCGTGACGTCACGCCAAGACGTCTTGCCTTGCTCGAGAATCAAAACAATGGCTTCAGATTCGGAGAAGATGTTTTCTTGTTCTTGTTCTTCTGAAGAGGAAAGCATAAATGTTTGCAATTGATTCTAGGAGTCCTCCCATATCAATTCGAGCCGTCAATGACAGCAATGTAGCACCCAGAAAAAGCAGAAGATTGCGCCCAAGCTCCGTTGGAAATGGGCTGATTTGTCAGCTGGGAATTTGTGTCAGCGAATATCAAATAGTTGTCTTGGTGCAACACACAACGATTCACCATGGCGTTATTTATGTGTTTTCCTTCTAATTTCGCCATCAACACGGATCAACACGGATTAACACGAAGTTTTCAGACCAAACAAAGTACCCAAAATGCATTGTATGTCGCTTTCTCGGTCAGGGGCGGTCCAAACGTGACGTCACATGGGGATCGTCATCAACTCGAAAACAAGACTTCATATATTCAGCGCAAGTCTTAAAACGTAAACTATAGCTATATGCTGTGGAATCTTTGTAAAATACGCTCAGTCGAAGTCATTTGAAGTGATTTTATAAATTATGGACATAACTTGTTCGGAGTATTTCCGGCCCAAACACTCCCTCCAAATGCTCCTGGCCCGGCCCCTCTGTCAAATTTTAGAACCCAATGCGGCCCGCGAGTCAAAAAGTTTGCCCACCCCTGAGCTATTCCTTTGTATCATGAGTTGAAATAGCGCCACAGAAAGAGACAAATTCATTGGACGAACAAAACAGAATGTGCACAAAAAAATAAAAGTAAATACATAAATAATAATAATAATAATAATAATAATAATAATAATAATAATAATAAAATGAACCCACAAACTAACAAAAACATGATGTTATTTATCATAGCGTGTTCATGCTCTGCGCCGGGTACTCACTGTTGTCTAGAAAGCCCTGTGTCATAACTCAAAACTTTTTCAACAAATTAAAGCTTCTTCATTCACCCGCTCACACACACGGACGACTCAGGAATTGTTGGGCAGATTGCTTTTTGGGGTAACAGTTCACTATGAACCTGGAATTTTATGTAATATATATACAGTAAAGTCTCGTTATATCGATATCGGATATATCGATAGTCCCGGTTATATCGATACTATTTCTATGCACGCACGGAGAAAATTACATGCAAACAGGGTCGGATATATCGATAGTCCCGGTTATATCGATATTTTTTCGGACTCCCTTGAATATCGATATAACGAGACTTTACTGTATATATATATATATATATATATATATATATATATATATATATATATATATATATATATATATATATATACACAGACGCTCTCTAACTTACGTACGAGTTACGGTCTGAACGGTCGTTCGTAAAATGAATTTGTTCATAAGTTGCTTCAGTGCTATATTTTGTATGGAACATATGTTTAAGGCTTACATAAGTATGTTTAAGGTTTATATACGTATGTTTAAGGCTTGTATCGTTAACCAGTACATATTGGTTTGTACTGAAAAATAAATATTTAATAAAATATATGCTCGATAAAGATATGTACATATACAACTGGAGAGAATACATACATATGTTACTACAAAAATGTACGTGTTCGTAAGGAGGGAAGCGTCTGCACACAAAAATTGAGAATTTTGCCAATCCGCTCATTTACTTAAATAAATCACTCATAAGAACGGCAGGATCAACTATAACATGATGGGAGCCGGCTTGTTTTATCAATACTTTAGTACGGGGGTCCCCGACCCCCGGGCCGCGGACCGGTACGTGGGTCATTTGGTGCCGGGCCGCGCAGAAAGAATAAATAATTTACATAATTTCCGTTTTATTTATTATCTGAGTCCGAACTATGTTTTCTTTTGAAAAATGAAAAGTCACCGCTTGCAGCGTATTTCCGTGAAGAGGAATGGGTCGCAAAGCTCGCTTACTTGTGCGACATATTCAACCTGCTCAATGAATTCAATCTGTCACTTCAAGGGAAAATGACAACTGTCTTCAAGTTGGCTGATAAAGTAGCTGCATTTAAAGCCAAACTGGATTTGTGGGGACAGCGCGTGAATAGCAGTGTATTTGACATGTTTCAAACATTGGCGGGGTTTTTGGAAAAGACTGAGCCCGAGCATTCATTGACGAACTGCCAAGAAATGGATCCGCAACCCATTTGTCAACAAACCAGGTGAAACCAGCATGTCTGTGCAAGAGGAAGAACAACTGCTGGAGTTAGCAAATGATGGCGCACTAAAAAAGTATGTTTGAGACAACAACTCTGCCGGTGTTTTGGATTAAAATGATGGCAGAATACCCCGAGATCGTCACAACAGCACTGAAAACCCTGTTGCAGTTTCCGACATTTGTGTGAAGCGGGGTTTTCTGCAGTGACCGCAACCAAAACAAAGCTACGGAGTACACTGGACATAAGCAAGACACTTCGGGTGTCATTGTCTCCCATTTTTCCTAGATGGGACCGTCTCGTTGCAGAGGAACAAGCTCAGGGGTCCCACTGATTCAGTTGTAGTGAGGTGTATTTTTCATGTGCTTTGTACTTGTTTTTGTGGTGTATCTTATTTTGAAGGCACGTTTAAACATTACCATGGTGAGCATCGAGCGTTAAGGGGCTGAGACGATGTTACATATGTTGTTGTTGGCGCGATGTTACCAGGACTCTGCTAATAAAGTTGTATAAAAATGCACAATTTATTCACATTTATTATTATATTTAAAAGAAAGAAAAAAACAGTTTCCATGCCTGTCGTATCATTTTATTTTGCTGTACTTATCCGTCGGTCTGTGAAAATATTGTCTGACATTCACACGGTCCATACGAACGACCGTTCTATATATATATATATATATATATATATATATATATATATATATATATATATATATATATATATATATATATATATATATATATATATATATATATATATAGTGTTTTTTTTATAGGTAAATCTTGCAGGCAACCTGAAATAGATAATGGGTGACATTCCAAGGTTACAAAAGGCCAAATTAAGTTTACCGGTAAAAGTTCTACTGTGTTTTATCATCATAATGAAAATTCACACAAAAATCAATCAGCCCAAAATTATGGGGAGCGGTACACAGACACAAACGCACACACACACATCACACACACACACACACACACACACACACACACACACACACACACACACACACACACACACACACACACACACACACACACACACACACACACACACGCTCACACATACGCCCTCTAACACGCAGTCAAAATACAATTTTCAACATTTCTTTGGCCATGCTTGTAAGCTTGTGGAGGGCGGAGGAAATGTTTATGTCAAGTGATGAACGTCGTCGGCATGCGGCGCAACGAGCCATGTGATCCACTCTGATAAGATGTTCAAGCCATAGCAGCGACAGCATTGGAGTCCGGTTGGGGGGGACGCAGGAAATTAATACAACTCTTATCAGAGCTATGCACATGAGAATGGAGTGCAGATCCGCGTTACGTCCAAAAATGATGATGTTGGGGTGTGCAGTACGCTATATGGACAATAATATAATTGGTGAATCTCTTGATAGCCGAAGCAGTGAATGAAAATATAGAGTGACGTCAGTCCAAATGTGGCTGTGTGTTTGTCCATGTGGCATACATTTGGAGCAAGCTGCCATGGAGCAAAAGAAAACAGTGCATTTGTAATTAAAAAAAGTGTCTTCAAACGAAACTAAATATTTTTTTATGTAACAACAAATAATTAGGCATTTAAAATATTAAATAAAAAAATACTTATTTTTTATGAATGTTTTTTTTAATGAATTATTGTTTTTTTATGAATGAATAATTATTATTTTTAATAAAACCATGAATTTTAGCAATTGCAGAGTAATTCTAAATTTACATTACAGGTAACATCCGAGTTATGACAAAACGGTCGTAAGTAAAACGGTCGTAAATCGAAAAGCATTCAGAATGGCTGACGCGAGAATCACATGATCATAACAAATGACGACACGCTGGCATCTCCTCTACGATAGGATAGTATACGATGGCAATCTGTTGTTTTTAAGCAACAGATTTTATTTCTATTGAATATGATTATAACCCAAAATGTTGACAGTTCATTTATACATCTTATAACTTTTAGTGTCATTTTAATCATTTCATATTTTATATTACCGATCTTTATTACTGTGTCGGCACACACGCTTTCTGCTGACCTAAATACACACGGCTTCCCACGCATGCGAGCTGTCCAAAAATCGCTCTCCCTGCTAACGGAGAAGCCAGAAGAGGTCACCTGTCTCAAAGAGGCGGTGGCGCCAACCGTGAGCCCGACACTGCGTTTGCATCGCGGCGATCCCACCCGCTCCGCCTCGGCGTCGGTGGACACCCCTCCCACCCCCCGATTGCTGTGCGAGTGAGATGCTGTCATGCTGGAGAAAATTGTCATATGCGTTTGTTAAGAAACAGTTATTTTGTATTGTCATTTTGTGCAATGCTGCTCCGACACATACTTATTTGATATTGTCACATTCGGATTGACAGCTGGGGGCGGGCCCATGCCTCCCCGTTTCCACGACTTCCTTCTTCTGGACAGCGGGTACGAAAACGGGACGCTGTCAAATTGTAATTGTACTTTGTATTACCCTGGACTTTCTATATCTTCGTCCGAGCCCCTCCCCCCCCCACATCCTGTAATCCTTTCGGGATTGTTCCGTTTCCGCACCACCGTGTGCGATTTGCTTCTCGCCATATATATATATAAATATATATACAGTGATACCTCGGTTCTCGACCATAATTCGTTCCAGGACCCTGTTCGAAAAGCGATTTTTTCGAACACTGAAACCATCTCTTTGCTCCTGTCACTTGCGAGTTGACAGTGGGGGGGGGGGCTGCCTCTCCCGGCCGTTCTCCACCTGCTGTCAATTCTCTAATCATGGACACGGGGCATTTATACGGTTCCAACGTACCTGGACTCTTCCTTCGATGCGCGAGTGTATCCGGTCCGAGGTATTTTCGCTGCGTCCCTTAAATTTATGTCATCTTACGGGATTGCGTAATTTAGCACCCTCGTAGTAAGCGGGTCGGATCACCCCCTGCCTTCTTACTCGCTGTGTTTTCTTTTATTTGTGAATAAACATCCTGCTTGGGTAGTATACGTCTCTGCCGCCTGCTTTGGGATCCCAAACATTCCACTACGTTCCGACCAGTCAGTTGCCGTCACTCTCGCTCGGAACGTGGACAGCTACGGATGACTCGGCTACAGGATGTTCTTTTCTATCCAATGACACTTGCTCTCACTCCCACGGTCACATCACTAAATTTCACAGCCTCCTTATTCTTTAATATTGTACTGATCGTAGATTTCGCCATGCTGTATTCCCTAGCCAGATCAGACACTCGCACACCTCCTTCATATTTTGCGATTATTTCTTTCTTAAATGCAATAGTTGTACGCACTACTTTTCTTTGTCACTTTAAGCCTCAATTACTTTCTTTGGAGGCATGATTAGGGGCTAAAACTCTTCGTACACCTATATTAAACGCTAGAGCAAAACACAGCATATCCGCTAGCGCCGAACAGAGCGATACTACACGTACGCCGCTCAGCACCCCAACCTCGCGTACGCACTCACGCGTCGTGTTGGCATTCCGATTGGTGTTCGAACTACGAAGCAAGAATATCTCTAATATTTTGTTCGAACTCCGATTTGTTCGAACTGTGAGGCGTTCGAGAACCAAGGTACCACTGTGTGTGTGTGTGTGTGTGTGTATATATATATATATATATATATATATATATAGAGAGAGAGAGAGAGAGAGAGAGAGAGAGAGAGAGAGAGAGAGAGAGAGAGAGAGAGAGAGAGAGAGAGAGAGAGAGAGAGAGAGAGAGAGAGAGAGAGATTATTTTTACGTTTTACACTTTATTGAAAAAAAAAAGTATTTTATTTTATGTACGTATGTATGCATGTACGTATGTATGTATGTATGTATGTATGTATGTATGTATGTATGTAAGTATGTATGTATGTATGTATGTATGTACGAATGTATGAACGTATGTACGTATATACGTATGGCTGTATTTATCCATTTAATTATTTATTTATTATCCTAGTGCCAGATTTTGGTTGGTGAATGTTGAAACCCATCTTGAAAATCAATTATTTGTGTTTCTCACGATCCAAAGCAGAGCTCCCGTTAATGGAACATAACACTTCCTGCTATGGACATGACATGTAATCTAAGTCTGAGCATCATGCGTGTAGGGATGGGGAAAAAAAGGAGCTGCTTCTTTTGCCTCATGGCAGCTTGTGAGTGTGGTATTTTCATTTATGCGTGCATGTGCAGCAGCCCGAATAGCAGTACCAAGTGTTTGTCAGCGAGCATTTTACATCAGAACAATAGACCTAATACCTCGAATCGCTGGTTGCTCACTTTCTTCCCCTTTTTGTTCCACACGATCTTGGGGCGCGGGTCGCCCGTGGCCTGGCAGATGAAGGAGGCCACGCCACCCTGCACACCCGTTTGGTCGTTGGGCGTCCGTAAAAACTTTGGCGGTGCTAAGGGAGACAGAAAAAGATGTCGTGTTCAGTTCCAAGCGCTATATAAATGAATATCTGTATATGTATTGTATTGTATTGTGTACAGAAGCCCCCATTTCAAGCTCAGATAACTCAAGACCCATACAACTTAGGAAATAACTCTTTTTTCTGATGTAAGAAGATAATCTCAGGTTTCTTACGCTGCATTGAATGTTTATGTAGTCATAAAACTCAATATTCTGTGGGTCCTGCAATTTGAGTGAAAGTGACAAAAATCATCACAAAAACCTCACTTCGACTCCTGAGAGAGAGCCAACAAGCGCCCGATTTGCAAACCTGTCACCTACGATCCACTTGCTGTTAATACCCTTTTAAGACCCTGTGAGCACCAAATAAAGTAGGTCCTACAAATTCCATTGTTGATGTAAGATACACAAAAGGAGCCTTAGGTAGTTTATTATTGATGAATACAGTATGTCACAGAAAATCAGAAAGTGCATTTTTCAAGAATATCGATGCCAAATTGTTCTTTCTTGGAGGTTTCAATAATGATTTTGTTTTATAAAATAAATTTAAAAATACACTTCATAAAATACAAAGAACAAACATGATGAATTTAAAAATCACTCCAAACAGGAGAGAAAAAATATAGCCAAAATGTATCTACAGCATATTTTAGTTTTTGTTTGATATGAAGATAAACAGTAGCACACAAACATCTGTTTTGAATTGCCTCAAGCTTCAATATGACGGCGAAAAACCTGTGTGTCCGATTTATTCGAAGGTGATCTCCATCTGTCCTCCCGCGGGGGCCACCGGGGTCTGTTTATCAATCACTTTGTTTGCAGCAGACCATGAGTTAATGCCCGCCAGCTGAATTTTGGGGACGGGGGGGAAGCATTGGAAGCAAGGAACAAATTAACCTGCCGTTCTCGCCGATAAACAGACGGGCAGCTGGCCTTCTGACGCTCCTGCAAATGAGTGTGCGATATCACCTCAACGTCTCCCCCGACTCATCCACGCGGTTGGCGTGGCAGGACCAGAAAGGGAGCCGACGGGCAATTGATAGGGACGGTGCCTGCGGGTAGGGTCTGGGAGACAGAGGGGGAGGTGTTGCGTACACGCCCAATGCCACAATGGGCGAGTGACTGAGGCGTGACGTGAAGGTAATGGCGTTTTCACAGACACGGATGGCCAAATCGCCATCGCTCGGCCCATTGTCGGCGTGCCAGCCCTGCGCCGCCTTTTGCCCCTTCACTAGACACAAATTCACTGATTGCTTTTTTTCCCAAACATAAAATAATCTTTCCATGGGATATCTCAATCACAACAATATGAAAGTAGTAAATAGTGTCAAGGATATATGCTGAAGTGCTACATGACAAAAGGAGCGAAGACAGAGGTTCTCAAACTTCAAATACCTTTTACAAAAGCACTTGGCTCCAAGAAATGCAGTCTTTCGGTATGATCGGTGCATAGTTTGCACTTTAAACCAAAATACAGATCGTTAGCTGGTCATCTGGATTAATGACATCCTCAATCGCGACTGTAAAGTAAGACATTTGAGCAAATCATTCACTCAAGGGACATTCTGTGCTGCCATCATCCCAAAATCTCTCAGCATATATGTACATTAACAT